>NC_142944.1:18416452-18443952 GCF_046866305.1 Octopus bimaculoides | reverse complement strand
TAAACTTTATAAATTTATATTAAGGGCAAGTGAGTAAGTACTCAGGGTTTAACCACCAGCTGAAAGAAGATGCCAAATGGCTCTAAACTACCTTAATATCGCAATAAACACATGCCAAACTCAGGGAAATAAACAAAAATATATATATATATATAAATACATTCATATATTAATGGCTTATAGGCAACCATAACATGCTACAAAGTATATTAAACAATTTTATGAGTTAATACCGTGTTCTCCTGTGTTAGCAGTGCTATAAAATCATGTTAAGGTCGGCTCTACAGACTTTCTATAGAAATTGTAGCCAGCACTGACTTTTGTTATGACATTTCATATCCCAGATGTCAGATGTAAACAAACAATGATATTCAAGATGAAAAAATGAGTAATGGCCATATATATATGATATATTCCAGGAGTTTTTGCTCCTTCATCAGCACCTATCTAACCCCTTAATCGTTCATGAACTCATTACTTAAATAGCCATTAAATATAGCATTGTAACGTTATTGGATATATCAATTTACATATCAAACACATTTCTGGAAGTTGGTACGTAAATATTAATGACTTGTAAGCATTTGGTATTTTGTTATGCAACCATGATATGCTACAAAGTATATTAAACGTTTTTATAAGCCAACTCTATGTTCTCCTGTGTTAGCAGGGCTATAAAATCACAGGATAAGGTCACCTCTACAGATTTTCTATAGAAATTGTAGCCAGTACTGATTTTTTGCTATAATGTTTCGTATCTGAGATGTAAGATGTAAACAAGCAATGAGATTGAAGATATATAAATTATGTCCTGTGTATGTCTTTAAACTTTCTCTAGTGGGAGGTCCCTGGTATGGGAATTCCAGGATTTTGAGGAATGTGAAACCACATTTTAACTGCTAGTGTTCCCAGGTCTGGTCTGATATAGAGTAGGAATACTTGTTAGTCTGTTAGAATCCCAACTAAGGGTTAACTAACTCTTGTCATACCTTCTCTCCTTCGTCAAATTCAGAACAGTGTTTCTTCCAGCGTCTGGTAGCTGCCCTGGCCACACCCCCTCTTAGTCTGTCTGACATTTGGTTGCAAGTTGTGTGTTTTGTGCCACTATTAGCTACAACAGGACAAAGCCAAGTGAGCTAGCTTTAAAGGCACTCCCTCAACTTGCAGTGGATACATCAGCTCACTGCAGTTTGTCCTTAACCCCAGACATCCTGGATCTCCTCCTGTACACTGGAACAGTCACGGATAAGCCAAGTTGTGTGGCCAAGGACTGTGCTTCCTTCTCATCACTGGAAACAAATCTTTGTGCAGACTTTGGTTCATCTCAGCCTTCTTCCTTCGTTTTTCTTCATTTTGCTAATTTTTTCTCTTAAGGTGCAGGCACGGCTGTGTGGTAATTGCTTCCCAATTACATGGTTCTAGGTTCAGTCTCACTGCGTGACACCTTGGGCAAGTGTCTTCTGCTATAGCCTTGGACTGACCAAAGCCTTGTGAATGGATTTGGTAGACACAAACTGAAAGAAACCCGTTGTGTGCGTGTGCGCGTGTGTGTGTGTCTTTGTGTCAGCCCAAATGTAATCAGAGCCATCCCCTGACAAGGTCAGCCTGAACTAAGAAGATCAAGTAAAGCTCTGACACTCCAAGAAGCAACCAACAGCTTCCTGAAGTCTCGGAGGGTGATACATCAGGCATGGCCTCCTGACCAGGCAGAACAGGGCAATATCCCCCATTTGGGCCACTGACCTCAAGCGCCCCTCAAATCAAGCCAGGCTGCATGTTGCCCAGATAGAATTGTCTAGACACACAAGCAGGACTGAAGAATCTCACCATACCCAAGTGCCAACCCCAGTGACCATCTCACCCATGCCACCATTACACAAGCCCCATGCCAGAAGCTTCCAGCTTGATTAGGGAGCACAATGACCTGACCAGCTGTATTTACACCTATTTGTCTATAGCAAGAAACTTGACTAAAATACAGTAAATGAGTAGTTTCTTATAGGTTCAAATATGTCTCAAGAATATTTGAATTTGTAATAAGTTTGTATTTGTACACATCACTGCTTAGCACTGTTACCTCCATATATATATATAGCGGAGGAATGGCTGTGTGATAAGTAGCTTGCTTACCAGCCACATGGTTCCAGGTTCATTCCCACATTGGGCAAGTGCCTTCTACCATAGCCTTGGGCCGACCAAAGCCCTGTGAGTGGATTTGGTAGACGGAAACTGAAAGAAGCCTGTCATATATATGTATATGTATATATATATGTATATGTATTTGTGTTTGTGTGTCTGTGTTTGTCTCCCCACCATCGCTCGACAACCGATGCTGATGTATTTATGTCCCCGTAACCTAGCGGTTCGGCAAAAAGAGACTGATAGAATAAATACTAGGCTTACAAAGAATAAGTCCTGGGGTCGATTTTCTCGACTAAAGGCAGTGCTCCAGCATGGCTGCAGTCAAATGACTGAAACAAGTAAAAAAAAAAACAAGAGAATAAACATAATATCATCATCATCAACATCGTTTAATGTCCGTTTTCTATGCTGGCATGGGCTGGACAGTTCGACTGGGGTCTGGAAAGCCAGGAAGTTGCACCAGGCTCCAATCTGATCTGGCAGTGTTTCTACAGCTGGATGCTTTTCCTAACGTCAACTACTCCAAGAGTGTAGTGGGTGCTTTTTACGTGCCACCGGTATGGGCCAGAGGGCGCTGGCAACGACCACGATCGGTTGGTGCTTTTTATGTGTCACTGACACAGAAGCTAGTCAAGGCGGCGCTGGCATTGGCCACATTTGAATGGTGCTTTTTTACGTGCCACCGGCACGGAGATCAGAACAGCAATTTCCATTTGATTTTGATGTTGATGTACTTGACTCAATAGGTCTCCTCAAGCACAACATGTCACCCTAGCACAGATAATAGAGATATCAATTCCATTCATTTAATTCTTATATATATATATCAGTTTGCACCACTGGTACTGACTGGTCAAGTGGTTAAATATATATATAAATATATATCTTTTGCTCTTTTACTTGATTCAGTCATTTTGACTGCAGCCATGCTGGAGCACCGCCATTATTCGAGCAAATCGACTTCAGGACTTATTCTTTGTAAGCCAGCCTAGTACTTATTCTATCGGTCTGTTTTGCCAAACCGCTAAGTTATGGAGACGTAAGCACACAAACATATACACACACATACATGTATATTTATATACATATATATGACGGGCTTCTTTCAGTTTCCTTCTACCAAACCCACTCACAAGGCTTTGGTTGGCCTGAGGCTATAGTAGAAGACACTTGCCCAAGGTGCCACGCAGTGGGACTGAACCCAGAACCATGTGGTTGGTAAGCAAGCTACTTACCACACAGCCACCGGGCAAACTACGAAGAATTTTGTGTAGCTCTGCATTGGCAAGACTTGAAAAACTAAAGAAAGTAGTGAAAGGGGTACAGTGAACTTGCTGTGAGGAGTCAGGGGGGGGGGGGGGAGAAAAAAAGAACTTGAAGAAAGACAGAGTTTTACATTCTCTCAGCTTGAAAAACTGGCTGCAACTGAGAAGATGTAAACTATGTTTGTCTTTCTTCAACTTCTCTTTTTCTCTACCCCCTGATGAAGGGTTACATCCAAAACGTTGGATATTCCACTCTTCACAATAAGTTCACAGTACCCCTTTTACTTTATACATATATATGTATATATATATATATGTATATATATATATATGTATAAGAGACAAGGTGTACATATGCCGCTATATATATATATATATATATATATATATATATATATAATACAGAATGGGACAAGTACGCAAAACATCCAGATAGATGATACATAGCAAACACGGACAGGTCATCGGAGTTTTCTTTCCTCAGTCGAGTTCCAGATTATCCTTGCAATTTCAATATATATATATATATATATATATATATATATATATATATATATATATATGTAAAACGCCAAGCACTCACTACACTCTTGGAGTGGTTGGCACTAGGAAGGGCATCCAGCTGTAGAAACCCAGGCCAAGTCAGACTGAAACCTGGTGCAGCTCTCCAGCTTGCCAACTCTAGCACTCAGCACACACTATTAAGTGGTTGGCATTAGGAAGGGCATCCAGCTGTAGAAACCAGGCCAGATCAGACTGGAACCTGGTGCAACTCTCTAGCTTGCCACCTCTAGCACTCAGCACACACTATAAAGTGGTTGGCATTAGGAAGGGCATCCAGCTGTAGAAACCAAGCCAAATCAGACTGGAACCTGGTGCAACTCTCTAGCTTGCCACCTCTAGCACTCAGCACACAATATAAAGTGGTTGGAATTAGGAAGGGCATCCAGCTGTAGAAACCAGGCCAAATCAGACTGGAACCTGGTGCAGCTCTCCAGCTTGCCAACTCTAGCACTCAGCACACACTATAAAGTGGTTGGCATTAGGAAGGGCATCCAGCTGTAGAAACCAGGCCAAATCAGACTGGAACCTGGTGCAGCTCTCTAGCTTGCCACCTCTAGCACTCAGCACACACTATAAAGTGGTTGGCATTAGGAAGGGCATCCAGCTGTAGAAACCAAGCCAAGTCAGACTGGAACCTGGTGCAACTCTCTAGCTTGCCACCTCTAGCAATCAGCACACACTATAAAGTGGTTGGCATTAGGAAGGGCATCCAGCTGTAGAAACCAGGCCAGATCAGACTGGAACCTGGTGCAACTCTCTAGCTTGCCACCTCTAGCACTCAGCACACACTATAAAGTGGTTGGCATTAGGAAGGGCATCCAGCTGTAGAAACCAGGCCAAATCAGACTGGAACCTGGTGCAACTCTCTAGCTTGCCACCTCTAGCAATCAGCACACACTATAAAGTGGTTGGCATTAGGAAGGGCATCCAGCTGTAGAAACCAGGCCAAGTCAGACTGAAACCTGGTGCAGCTCTCCAGCTTGCCAACTCTAGCACTCAGCACACACTATAAAGTGGTTGGCATTAGGAAGGGCATCCAGCTGTAGAAACCAGGCCAGATCAGACTGGAACCTGGTGCAACTCTCTAGCTTGCCACCTCTAGCACTCAGCACACATTATAAAGTGGTTGGCATTAGGAAGGGCATCCAGCTGTAGAAACCAGGCCAGATCAGACTGGAACCTGGTGCAACTCTCTAGCTTGCCAACTCTAGCACTCAGCACACACTATAAAGTGGTTGGCATTAGGAAGGGCATCCAGCTGTAGAAACCAGGCCAGATCAGACTGGAACCTGGTGCAACTCTCTAGCTTGCCACCTCTAGCACTCAGCACACACTATAAAGTGGTTGGCATTAGGAAGGGCATCCAGCTGTAGAAACCAGGCCAGATCAGACTGGAACCTGGTGCAACTCTCTAGCTTGCCACCTCTAGCACTCAGCACACATTGTAAAGTGGTTGGCATTAGGAAGGGCATCCAGCTGTAGAAACCAGGCCAAGTCAGACTGGAACCTGGTGCAACTCTCTAGCTTGCCACCTCTAGCACTCAGCACACACTATAAAGTGGTTGGCATTAGGAAGGGCATCCAGCTGTAGAAACCAGGCCAAGTCAGACTGGAACCTGGTGCAACTCTCTAGCTTGCCACCTCTAGCACTCAGCACACACTATAAAGTGGTTGGCATTAGGAAGGGCATCCAGCTGTAGAAACCAGGCCAGATCAGACTGGAACCTGGTGCAACTCTCTAGCTTGCCACCTCTAGCACTCAGCACACACTATAAAGTGGTTGGCATTAGGAAGGGCATCCAGCTGTAGAAACCAGGCCAGATCAGACTGGAACCTGGTGCAACTCTCTAGCTTGCCACCTCTAGCACTCAGCACACATTGTAAAGTGGTTGGCATTAGGAAGGGCATCCAGCTGTAGAAACCAGGCCAAGTCAGACTGGAACCTGGTGCAACTCTCTAGCTTGCCACCTCTAGCACTCAGCACACACTATAAAGTGGTTGGCATTAGGAAGGGCATCCAGCTGTAGAAACCAGGCCAAGTCAGACTGGAACCTGGTGCAACTCTCTAGCTTGCCACCTCTAGCACTCAGCACACACTATAAAGTGGTTGGCATTAGGAAGGGCATCCAGCTGTAGAAACCAGGCCAAATCAGACTGGAACTTACTGCAGCTCTCCAGCTTGCCAGTTCCAGTCAAACCATGTAACCCATGCCAGCATTGAAAGCAGATGCTATATGATGATGATGAAGATGATGATGATGATGATCATCATTAAAGATGATGATTGAAGATGATGTGTGTGTGTGTGTGTGTGTGTGTCTTTGTGTTTGTCCTCCACTACCACTTAACAGCTACTGTTGGCTTCCTTACTGTATCCATATCTTAATAGTTTAGCTAAAGAGACTAATACAATATGTACCAGGCTTAAAAAAAGTAAGGGGATGGGGAAGTGAGTTGTTTGACTAAAACCCTTCAAGGCAGTGAGTATAGCAGCAGCCTAATGACTGAAACAAGTAATAGATAAAAGATATAAATACACACACACACACACACACTCACACACACACACACACACACACACACACACACACACACACACACACACATATATATATACCTACATATATACATACATATAAATATATACACAAATATATAAAGCATAAAATAATGATGATATATATATATATATATATATAAGCAAATACCAGAGTATTTCGGCTTCTTATTTACTCTCCTGGGAGCTGATAGGAGAGAACAGAAGGAGATTTTTCAAGTTCTGTGTACCAGACTGAAAATGAAAAAAAGAGAACGTGCGCGCGCGCGCCCATGTGTGTGTGTGTATCACCATCATCATCATCATCATCATCATCATCATCATCATTATGTAACGTCCATTTTTCCATGCTGGCATGAGTTGCATGGTTTGGCAAGAACAGATTAGCTAGAGGGCTTCACTAAATTCTTCATATATATATATATATATATATATATATATATATATATATATATATTGTATATGATGATGATGATGATGATGTGTATATATAAAGCTACATATATATATATATATATATATATATATATATATATAATGCAAATAATCAGAAAATGGAGAAAACCTCAGATTAACGAACATTGATTGGACCATGTTTATAACTTATTTTTTAATAAGCCTTCTTTTATCTACGGACTTTGTAGCCCCAAGAATGGTAAATTGTATGCTCTTAACATATTGGGCTTCTAAACTTTTCTTCTAGTCCATGTTTTCTTTCCTTTTCCTTCTTCCCTTTGTTTATATTTTGTATTCTCTGGTTTTTTTACTCAAATGAAGATCCGTTGCCTTAATTTCAAATTTCCTATGAAGTTGAAGAATTTTATTCTTGCATTTATTTAAAGACAGTATTTTGGCAATGAATTGGAAACGGCTATAAGATATGTTACATCACCTATTTTGTTATATCATGCTTTATAAAAAAAAAGCTATAAATGTGGTCCAATCAATGTGTTTGTTAACCTGAGATTTTCTCCATTTTCTGATTATTTGCATTTGTTTCCTGGTAAACTCTTGTTTATCCTATTGTTACCTGCACTCTATGTGTATAGTCTGCTTGCACACTTATGCCTGGGGATAACATGGGTAACGGATACCAATAGTACATACAGATATTTTATCCCTTAGTCAATTATTATAACCACTCTGTTTACACTATATATATATTATGAACCACATGGTTCTAGGTTCAAACCCACAGCATGGTACTTTGGGCAAGTGTCTTCTACTATAGCCTTGGGCCGACCAAAGCCTTGTGAGTGGATTTGGTAGACGGAAACTGAAAGAAGCCCGTCGTATATATATATATATATATATATATATATATATATATGTATATATATATATATATGTATATATATATGTATGTATGTATGTGTGTGTGTTTGTGTGTCTGTGCTTGTCCCCCCAACGTCGCTTGACAACCGATGCTGGTGTGTTTACGTCCCCGTAACTTAGCAGTTCGACAAAAATGACTGATAGAATAAGTACTAGGCTTACAAAGAATAAGTCCTGGGGTCAATTTGCTCGATTAAAGGTAGAGTTCCAGCATGGCCACAGTCAAATGACTGAAACAAGTAAAAGAGTAAAAGAGAGTGTATATATATATATATATATATATATATATATATATATATATATATATACGTTCATGTGGCGAGAATGGATGAGGATAGCTGTGTGAAAAAGTGCCACACCCAAGCAGTTAAGGGAACCTGTGGAAGAGGTAGGCCCAGGAAGACCTGGGATGAGGTGGTGAGGCAAGACCTTTGAACATTGGGCCTCACCAAGGCGATGACTTCTGACCGAGACCTTTGGAAATATGCTGTGCACTAGAAGACCAAGTGAGACTAAAATCCAAGGCCTCTGCCAGGGGTGTAGCCAGCCCACTTACGCGTACCTTTCCTTTATTGGACACTAAACTCCGCTTGCAAAGACCTGTTGAGGCAAATGAAATCGAAACCGAACTAAATTCGACGACTGGCACCCATGCCAACGTCGTCTCCTTCATTGGACACGAAACTCAGCTTGCAAAAACTTATTGGGGCAAGCGAAAGCGAAATCAGGATGGCACCTGGGCCCAACGTCACCTTTCTGGCACTTGTGTCCGTGGCATACATAAGGACTTTCGCGCTAGATTGTTGCCAGTGCCCCTGGACTGGCTCTTGTGCGGGTGGCACATAAAATACACCATTTTGAGCATGGCCATTGCCAGTACCACCTGACTGACCTTCGTGCGGGTGGCATGTAAAAGCACCCACTACACTCTCTGAGTGGTTGGCGTTAGGAAGGGCATCCAGCTGTAGAAACTCTGCCAAATCAGATTGGAGCCTGGTGTAACCATCTGGTTTCACCAGTCCTCAGTCAAATCGTCCAACCCATGCTAGCATGGAAAACGGACGTTAAACGATGATGATGATGATGATGATATATAAAGAGAGAGAGAGAGAGAGAGAGAGAGAGAGAGAGAGAGAGGTGCATATATATGTATACATCATCATCATCATCATCTTTTAATGTCCTCCTTCCATGATGGCATGGGTTGGACGGTTTAATAGGAGCTGACCAAGTGGAAGCATGTGCCTAGCTTCCTTGTCTGTTTTGGCAAGGTTTTTTATAGCTGGATGCCCTTCCAAATGCCAATCACTTTACAGTGTGGACTTGATGCTTTTTACCTGGCATCAGCACTGGCAGGGTCACCAAGTAACTTGCAAGACAAAGATCCTTTGAGAGGTGAGGGAGCATTGGAGCAGGTGATGTTGTGTCAGATGATAAATGGTTAGAGTGTGACAGAGAGACAGAAACAGGTGTCTTGTTGTAGAGGAGATACATGGTTAGCTGGTTAGAGAGAGAGAGAGAGAGAGAGAGAGAGAGGGAGGGAGAGAGAGAGAGAGAGAGAGGGAGAGAGAGAAAGAAGGAGAGAGAGAGAGAGAAAGAGAGAGAGAAATGGGGAGAGAAGGTTAACAAGAAAGAGGGCAGGATAAATGCGTGCACACATACACACACATACACACACGTACACACACACACACACACACGTACACACACACACATACATACATTCATACACATGTATGTTAAGTTTCTTTGTAGTTTCTGTCTGCCAAATCGTTTAACAAGGCTTGTGTCAGTCCAGGGGCTATAGAAGACAACACTTGCCTAAGGTTCCGCGAAATGGGGGGAAACTGGACAGGACCAAACTTGGAACCATGCGGTTGCAAAGCAAAACTTCTTTACCACAGGGCCACGCCTGTGCCTACGTATCGTTATATTAATATGTATTATTTCAATAAAACACGATTCAAAACTACAAAAGGATGATTAATGGTGAATAACAAAAAGTACTTTTTGACACCATGCATGAAATTAAATAGAACAGTATGATTTGAATGCATTAATGAATCACATTGCAAAGAAACGGTTCAACACACTTGTTCTTCATTGGTAAAAAAAAATTCCACATTAGAACTATCATTGATAGAGAACTATCAACTACTTAAATAATGTCAAAAGGATGGACTATGTACTTCCAAATAGACCAGTTGGAGGTGATTCTTTATAAATTTTCATTTATTACTTTTAATTACAATTCATTTGTGTTGTTCTCTTAATAATTTTTCTTTTTTTTGTGTGTGTGTTTGTATTATCTCTTAAGTTGAAATTTGAATTTGTAAAAAGAAAATTGAATGGTCTTTTGTTAGAATACTCAATTAATGTGAAGCAAAAAAAAATCCTGGAATCCATTAAAATTACAAGAAAATTACAAGTTACTGTTGCAAAATTAGAAAGAAAAATCTCGATGTCTTTTATGTTTTACTTGTTTCCATTATTAGACTGTGGCCATGCTGGGGCACCATCTTGAAAAAGTTTAGTCAAATGAATTGACCCAGTACTTATATATATATATTTTGTTTGAAGTCTGGTTCTTATTTTATCAATCTCTTTTGCTAAACTGCTAAGTTACAGGGATGTAAGCACTCCAACATTGGTTGTCAAGCAGTGGTAGACACACACACACACACATGCACGCACGTGCACACACACACACACATCAGTTACAGTTACGGTGGCGAACTGGCAGAAACGTTAGCACGCCGGGCGAAATACTTGGCGGTATTTCGTCTGCCGCTACGCATTGAGTTCAAATTCTGCCAAGGTCGACTTTGCCTTTCATCCTTTCAGGGTCGATTAAATTAGTACCAGTTACGCACTGGGGTTGATATAATCGACTTAATCCGTTTATCTGTCCTTGTTTGTCCCCTCTGTGTGTAGCCCCTTGTGGGCAATAAAGAAATAACACACATCAGTTGCAGTAAACATATCTAAAGGCACAAGAATTAAAGAAGAAAAGAAAAAAACCCACCTAAAAATCAAATAAAATACATGTGAAAATATGTACAAATCCCTTAATTCTTTTCTACTCAAAGCACAAGGCCTGAGTACAAATCATTTATTAAAACAGATAGGGGATAATAAATTTTTTTTGTATTATGTTATTCTTTTAGTCTTCAACGTGTTTCAGTCATTTGACTGCAGCCATGCTGGAGCACTGCCTTAATGGGTTTCAGTCAAAGAAATCAACCCCAGGACCTATTCTTTGTAAGCCTAGCATTTATTCTATCAGTCTCTTTTGCTGAACTGCTAAGTTACAAGGGATGTAAACACACCATTATTGGTTGTCAAGCGATGGTTGGACACCCCCTCCACACACACACATACACACAATGGGCTTCTTCCAGTTTCCATGTACCTAATCCAATCACAACGATTTGGCTGGTTTGAGGCTATAGTAGAAGACACTTTCCCAAGATGCCATGCAATGGAACTGAACCAGGAACCATATGGTTGGGAAGTAAACTTCTTACCACATAGCCACGCCTTTGCTTCATAAGGATAAATAAATAAATGAATAAATAAATAAAAAGGTGGAATGGTCACTGTTTGAACCTTTCCATTCTTGCTTAATGGTCAAACTTGAAAAATTTCAAAATCAAAAAACAAAAAGTTTCTCATTCTATAAAAAAGACATGATGGTCAATGGCTGGTTGATTTGACCATATTTTAGTGCCTGTGCTAAGAAGAAAGTGCTTTTGAATTTGTTTTGGCAAATCTCATTGTTGTTTGTTCCAAAGAATTTTTTCTTAAATTCCTTCAAATTGGTTATAATTGGATTTCAACTGTGTGTGTGTGTGTGTGTGTGTGTGTGTGTGTGTGTGTGTGTGTCTGTATGTGTGTGTGTGTGTATGCATGTGTAGGGTGTGCAATGTCAGTGTGCATGTACGACAAAGTGCAACTGTGTTGAGAGAAAAGTTGAGTGTAAGAGGAATCAGATGCAGAGTGCAAGAGAGAAGACTACATTGGTTTGGACATGTGATGTGTGTGAATGAAGCCAGCTGTATAAAGAAGTGCCAATCACTGAAAGTGGATGGTGCCTGTAGAAGAGGGAGACCCAAGAAGACATGGGATGAAGTGGTAAGGATTGATCTCAGGAAGTTGGGCCTCTTGGAGGAAATGACAATGGACTGAGAGGTCTGGTGATATGAAGTTCTTGAGAAGACCTGCCCACATCAGTGAAATTGAGTTCTAGAAGTGCTGTGTATCCCACCCACACTTAACAAGAAATCTTCTCACACACTCTACCACAACAAAACCAAACTACGTCTCTACATCTCTTCTCTTCCTCACATTTCCGCTTCATGTACCATGATAACCACCCAATCCTGTCCTCTTGGCCCTGTACCACTGTATCATTGCTCTCTGCTTGCTTCCGACCTGTGTGTTCTACCCACATGCCCTGTCTCACTCTATTATTGCTATCTGTTAGTCTCAGACCTGGGTGTTCCACCCACACATAACAAGTAAATTTTCCCTCACCCTAACCCAACAAACCAAACTACATCTCTCCTCTTCCTCACGTTTCCTTTTTTTCGTGCACTATGCTTACTTTTTGCTCCCCAGTCCTTTACTCACTGCCCTGCTCACTGTATCATTGCCATCATATAGTCCCCACCCTCACTATACACCCAGTTCTCATTTCCTACCCCAAAAATTCTTTGCAGCCATTTGATTGTCTCTACTCCCTATTCATGTACTTTGCCAATACTCCTGCACCTTGAGGGTATACCCAGGCACTTCACCATCATCTGTCTCTCTCGTGCCCTACTCAACCATCCCATTTATATTCTGATCCCTGTTCCTTGTGAGTATGCCCTGGCACTTCACCACCATCTCTCTCCTGTTCACTCTTGCACGCTTGTTCTCTTCTACTCTCTCTCTTTCTCTTTCTCTTCTCTCTGGCTGGCAAACCATGTATCTCCTCTACAGCACCACACCTGTTTTCGTCCTTGTTCTTAATCACTCTCTCTCTCTCTCTCTCTCCTCTTCTTTTCCCACTGAGGTAGCCATGTATTTCCCCTACACCAAAACACCTGTTCCTGCTCCCTCTATCATGCTTTAGCTTCTCATCACCTGGCACAAAGCCACCTTACTCAATACTACTCCCTCCATCCTGAGTTGAGTGGATTTTGTCTTGCAAGTTACTTGGTGACCTCACTAGTTCTGATACCACAAACAAAAAAAAAAGACCCTGTATACACTGTGAAGTTGTTGACTTTAGGAAGGATATCCAACCATAGCAACCATGTCCAAGCAGACAGTAGAATCTAACACAGTTCTCTGGCTTGCCAGCTCTGGACAAACTCTCCAACCCAGGATAGCACAGAAAATGGATGTTAAATTGTGATGATGATGATGATGATGATCGTGATGTTTATGATGATGATGATTATGATTATGATTATGATGATGATGAGGAGGAGGAGGATGATGATGAGGATGATGATGTGATATGGGTTTGAATTTCAATATATATAGATGCATGCGTGGCTGTGTGATAAGAAGCTTGTTTACCAACCACATGGTTCCAGGTTCAGTCCCACTGCATGGCACCTTGGGCAAGTGTCTTCTACTATAGCCTTTGGCTGCCCAAAGCCTTGTGAGTGTATTTGGTAGACGGAAACCGAAAGAAGCCCATCGTATGTGTGTGTGTGTGTGTGTGTGTGTGTGTGTGTGTTGTGTGTGTGTGTGTGTGTGTGTATTTGTGTGTGCGTGTGTATTTGTGTGTGTGTGTGTGTGTGTGTGTGTGTCCAACCATCACTTGACAACCGATGTTGGTGTGTTTATGTACCCCCGTAACTTAGCAGTTTGGCAAAAGAGACTGGTAGAATAAGTATTAGGCTTACAAAGAATAAGTTCTGGGGTCGATTTGCTTGACTAAAGGTGGTACTCCAGCATGGCCACAGTTAAATGACTAAAACAAGTAAAAGCATAAAAGAATTTATATATGCACACACACACACACACATACATGTATGTACATATATGTAAGGCATAAAAACCCCCTTCGGTCATTAATGACCATGGGATTGAACCTAGAAAGTTCCCTTCTGAGGTGCAAGTCTAAGCAAGGTTGTTTTATGCTGTCATCCATGCATACCAGCCTTCCCTTTCCATGCTACCAGTGTTATCCAAGGGAAAGGCAAAGGGGCCGATACAGTTTGGCACCTGTGACGTCGCAACTCATTTCTACAACTGAGTGAACTGGAGCAATGTGAAATAAAGTGTCTTGCTCAAGAACACAACATGCAACCCAGTCCAGGATTTGAACTCACAACCTCATGATTGTGAGCTAATATTACACTGTGTGTGCATGTGTGTATGTGTGTGTGTGTGTGCGCGCATGTAAGTGTGTATGTGCATGCGTGTGTGTACATGCACACACATGCATGCACACATAAATACATAAAGTAAGTGTGAAGTTAGCCTATAGTTTGTAATTCTAGAATAATTATGAAGAGACAGATTCAAAGTTTTCTTTGAAGGGAGACAGGTGATGGCGCTGAGAAGTTAATGAGTGGGCAACCAGCCTTATATCAGGATAATCTTCATATTGTTCTGTGTATGAAGAGAATACCAAGATGTATTCAAAACTATATTTCCCACAGCATACAATTATAAATTATAGGCTGACTACATTAAATGCATTTTATATATTTCTGGGACACTGTGTATTCCATATATATGTGCGTGTGTGTAAGTGTGTGTGTGTGTGTGTGAATATGTGTATGTATATATATATATACTCTTTTACTTGTTTCAGTCATTTGACTGCAGCCATGCTGGAGCACCACCTTTACTCAAGCAAATCGACCCCAGGACTTATTCTTTGAAAGCCTAGTAATTATTCTATCAGTCTCTTTTTGCCGAACCGCTAAGTTATGGGGACGTAAACACACCACCATCGGTTGTCAAGCAATGGTGGGGGGACAAACACACATACATATATATATATATATATATATATATATATATATATATACGACGGGCTTCTTTCAGTTTCCGTCTACCAAATCCACTCACAAGGCTTTGGCCGGCCCGAGGCTATAGTAGAAGACACTTGCCCAAGGTACCACGCAGTGGGTCTGAACCCGGAACTATGGTAAGCAAGCTACTTACCACACAGCCACTCCTATTATATATTATACGTGTGTGATTATATGTATGGAAAACATTTCAAAACATCTCACGTGTTATTAACAAAAAATAATTTATAGATGCATATGCGCAATGCACATGTGTGTGTGTGCATGTGCATGTGTGTGTGTGTGCTTGTATGCTTGTGTGTGTTTGTGTGCATGTGCACGAAACATTTCAAAAATCTCTGGAGTGTTATTAATGAAGATGATATCACAATATCCAGTATCTTGGATATTGTGATATCATCTATAGTAGGGGAAAATATACAATTAAAAGAAAGGGAAAAAGATGGTCTAGTTTTCTATCTAACAATATAATGCAAAATGGAAAATGTGAATCTTACCAGCTAACATGCATATATGAATGTATGTATTTAGATATGTATGTATGTATATCTATATATCTACAGCTATCTATCTATATATATCTATATATCTATAGATAGATAGATAGATAGATAGATAGACAGACAGACAGATAGATAGATATGTATGTAAATATATGTATGTGTGTATGTATATACACACACACATACACACACACATACACACATATATATATTCTTTTATTCTTTTGCTTGTTTCAGTCATTTGACTATGGCCATGCTGGAGCACTGCCTTTGGTCAAACAAATCGACTCCAGGACTTATTCTTTGTAAGCCTAGTACTTATTCTGTCGGTCTCTTTTGCCGAGCTGCTAAGTTACAGAGATGTAAACACACCAACATCGGTTGTCAAGCGATGGTGGTAGGGACAAACACAGACACACAAATACATACATACATATATAGACGACAACTGATGAAGGGTTAAACTCTTTATGTTGCATGTCTCATTTCTCAGTTTGTTTTTTCGTTGTTCGAAAATAGTTTGTTTTCTGTTTTTGTCTTTATGTTTTCGTTTCTCATTGTGTTTAACGTTTTTTTGATGTCTTGTACCCATGTATGCATGTATGTATACATATAGATGTAGTTATGTACATATATGTATGGATATATGCATATATTTATATATTATTTATGTTATTATATATTATTTATGTTATGTTAGTATATATATATATATATATATATATATATATATTTATACAATGGGCTTCCTTCAGTTTCCGTCAACCAAATCCATTCACAAGGCTTTGGTCGGGCCAAGGCTATAGTAGAAGACACTTGCCCAAGGTGCCATGCAGTGGGACTGAACCTAGAACCATGAGGTGGGGAAACAAGCTTCTTACCACATAGCCACTCCTGTACCATACAGTCTCTCATATAGGATATGTATATGCACATACACATATCTTGTAAGAGATTGAGAGAGAGAGAGAGACAGACAGACAGACAGACAGAAAGAGAGAGAAGGAAACGGAAACATATCTGAGTTTGTGTATGTATCATGATAATTCACCATAATCATCATCATGATTCACCTTTTCATGCTTGCATGTGTCAGACGGTATTTATCGAGTCAGATTTTCAATGGTGAGATGCTCTTCCTGTCAGCAAGCCTCATCTGTTTGCATGCAAGGTAACATTTCCCTATGGTCAGATATTTCCTTGCAGAATATTGGAAATGATCGAAATGAATGACAATCCTTATGTCAGAAATTCTTTTATTAACCACAGAAGCAGTCTTAGTTCAAAACTAGCAATCTGTGTATATATACTATTGAAGGCCTTTGAAATTGCAGTGCTTGTCTTGTAATGTATTTCTTATGGATGTTTATGTGTCAAAAACACAGAAAAAGTAATGTTAATTAGAAATTTTTGTTTGGCCTATCAGTAAAATGCTACAATGGTAAACTTTCAATCAATATTTAACTATATCAGTCACCAGTCAATGTTTGCTTGACATGAGATGACGTAGATATTTGCTTCTGATGAAGCTAACAAGCAGAAATCATCATTCAACAATTTCATCAAAATGTCTAGTAGCCTTCACCTGCTACTGATTTTTTACATGTTTTTAACACCATATATCTATAAGAGATACTTTTCCAAGATAAATACTGCACTTTCAAAGGCTTTCATGTTACACACACTTTACATATGGTATATAGCAGGGGTTCTCAACTATTTTCTATCTATGGACCCCTTTAATTACTATATCATTCTGGTGGGATCCCATAACTATTCAATGTTTAAAAACTAGTTTTATAGAAATGTCTTTCAAAATCCTTGTTTTGTTTTTCTTACACATTAACTTGTCTAGGTTGAACTATGTAAAATGCTAGAGAAAGAAACCTAGCTGTTTCTTGTAATACATACCAATACATACATATAAAGCAAAATTTTTTCAGGGGCCGTTAAAATACTATTGCGGATCCCCAATTTACTATTTTATTGTGTGGACACCACAAAATCTTATATGGACCCTCAGGGGTTACATCGGCCCCGGTTCAGAACCACTGGTATACTGGTTGCTAATACACACACACACGCACAGAGATAGGTTTCTTTATTAGCCACACAAGGCTCAACACAGAGGGGACAAAATACAAATGTAGAGTTTTTTTTTTCAAGGGGGTCGAAAACAAAGCAGAAAAAAAAAAAAAATGGGGACAACGATGAAAAAAACATCGCAAAACATTTGGGGTATTTACAAAAAATACGAAATAATACAGAAAATTCCCAATAAATGGGGAGGTTATCCGTGGAAAGAAAAACCTACGAAAAGACCACGGTAACCTCGGTCCTTAGTGTCACAGTTTGTTAAATAAAATTCCTTTTATTTATGCAAGAAACGTAAGTAACTCTCTGTTTACCAAATTTTAAAACGTTTTATAGAATCATGGTCAAGGTGGCTTCGTCATTTATACGTGCCATTCTTGCTTCATGTATCCATCTTTTTTCGAAACATTTGCTAGACAACACTTGCCTCTCTACTCTCACCTTCCTTTTCAAGTGATACTTGAAAAAGTTGATGAGAGATTGACCAGAGAGGAAAGTGTTTGTCTCTAATCCTTTCAGACGCGTCCACCAGATGCATTCTTTCGCCATAGCCACAAGCACGATAAATACAGCTCTTCCTTCCCGTTTAAAGGAAGGAGGCGTGACGATATTGACCATAGACTCGGTTGATAAACCGACTCGTCCCACACGTGACAGCAGTCATTCGACATAAGTCCACAGCTCCGAAATGGCTGGACACTGCACGAGTGCGTGCAGAATGGTTTCGTCGCTCTGACCGCATCTCGGGCAGGTCGGCCCCGCATTTCGCGAGCCGTGTCTATAGAGCTTATCCCGAACGGGTAGCGCTTCTCGGTAGCACAGCCAGGCCAGGGATCTCTGGAAGTTGTCCATAGGTCCTGGCCCGAAAGTCGTCCTGAACAGGCGGGTCAGGTATTCCTTGTCGACGCCCAGGTTCACCCAGAGATCGTCGTCGTACCTGCCCTCCACTAATCCCCTATAGAATGACTTCCTTGTGATGCAGCCGCTCAAGGTCGACCCGGGACGGCAAAGTTGTTGCAGAGCAACGCGACACTCACGGTGCCATTCGCCATTCCTCGGCCTCTTTTTGATCCACGACTGCAGCTCGGTCATGGAGACGAGCTGCGGGAAAGCGCGTCGCACAAACGGCGACCACACCTGCTCACCGTCGTCTACGTAGAGCCGGAGATGTCGCAGTCTCAGCGCATGTCTGCGCATCATCAACCACGGCATGCTCAGCCCTCCTTTCAGCGGGTGTTGGCAACAAACGGATCGCCTCACCATTGGAACGCTTCCTTTCCACAAAAAGCAGAAGAGGATGCGCTCCATTTCGGTGATGGCGCGATCAGGACAAGGCACGACGGTCAAGCGGTATTCGATGACGGACGCGATGTACGCATTCGCCACCTCCACCCGACCTTTTATGGACAGCTTCCTCTCGGACCATTGCCGGCAGAGAGTGGCCACCCTACTCGTTATCTCGCCCCAGTTCTTCTCCGTTTGCAGGTCCGGACCGAACCAAACTCCGAGCAACTTGACCGGACCGTCCGTCCAGCGTCCCACTACTGAGGCGCTGCCGGACGGTATGGGCTTGCTTCTCCAGGTGCCGAGCAGCAAACCCACCAACTTATCCCGGTTGATTTTCGCTCCCGTCACCGCTTTGTAGTCTTTCAGCGTCTCGCCGACAAGCTCGATGTGCTCGTGGCTAGACGCTATGACGGTGACGTCGTCCGCGTATGACGACATGCTCGTCTTGCACCCCAGTTCTCGCGGGATGCCCCTCAGCGTCGCCAGCTTCCGCAGTAGTGGCTCGAGAGTCAATACGTACAGGAGCGGCGACAGGGGGCATCCCTGACGGACCGAACATGCAATGTCGAAGGGTCCCGATAGACGTCCATTGACGCGAACAACCGAACGGATGCCTGTGTACAAGGCAGCCATCCAGCCGCGGAAAACGGGACCGAAGCCAGCCACTTCGAGGACGGCCTCCAAGTATCGATGGTCTACCCTATTGAAAGCTTTGGATTGATCCAAATTGATCAGGGCCCCACCCATGCCAGGTTCCTTAACTACCCTCTCTATGATGTAGCGCATCAGATGGAGGTTGTCATGGATGTTCCGGCCCGGCACGGCGCACGTCTGCTCCGTGCCGACCAGTTTCTCGATGATAACCGCCAACCGCTTGGCTAGCACCTTCGCCAAAATTTTCAAGTCTGCATTGAGCAGAGTGATGGGCCTAAGTTATCTATGGTGTCCCCCTTGTTTGGATCTTTCTTCAGCAGCGTTACCGCTCCTTGGCTCACAAAACCGGGAATGCTCCCGTTCTGCTGCCAGTTGCAGTACACGGCCGCCAAGACGTCTCCAAACAAGTCTGGCATACAGTTGTAAAGCTCGTAGGGCAGACCATCCAAACCCGGAGATTTGTCCGTCGAGCAACCCGCCATCGCGTCCCTCACCTCCTCCGCCGTGATGACCCCTTCGCAGCACTCCGCCTCTCTTGCCGAGAGTCGTGGCAAGCTGTGCAGGTAGGCACTAAAGTCCACCCTGCCTTCTCGCTCGCCACTCCTACCGAACAGTCGGGCAAAATGCCGCTGAAACGCCTCGCACATCTTGCTCGGCTCAAGCAATTCACGCCCATGTTCGTCTACCAGAAACCGGATGGTGGCTCTGTTACTCCGCTGTGCCTCCGCCACCCGGGCCTCTCGTGCGGCTCCAACACCTTCATTCCTCAGAGCACGCATCCTTGCCCTGACAGCACACCCTTCGTGTTTAGCATTGAAGTGTTGGTCGAGGGCCAACCTTGCCGCTAAAACGTTGGATGCGATGCCACTTCGCAATGCCTCTTCTAACTTTATCACTAGCTCCCTCTCTACTCTGTTCCTCTCTACAGCTAGTGCCCTGCTATACCTTATTGCTTCCGCCCTTACTGCTCTCTTGAGGGCAAACCACCATTTGTTGTTGACGATGGCTCCCGTCAAAGCCCTCTTTACTAACGTGCTAATCTGGTCTCTGAAAACCTGTCTCGACGGGAAAGACGCGTTTAGTTTCCAGTAACCGGGACCCTGCCTATGTGCCTTATCTAAGTCTAGCGTACACGTCACAGGTTTGTGATCCGTGTAGCTGACTATGTGGAACTGTGGACATCCTAAACTATCTCTATCTCTTGTCCTACACACTATCCTATCTAGATACGATCTCGACGACCCAATGCGGTTGCTCCAAGTCCACGTTGGCACATTTGGGTGGTCGAGTTGGTACCTGTCAGACAACTGGAAGCGTCTGAGCAGGTCTATGAGGCCTTTGCATCCCCTTCTAGTTTTGTCACTCCCCACGTAGTCTAGATGCGTGTCCAAGGTAGCATTCCAATCCCCCACTAAAAGTAAGGGACGAGACGTTCCCAGGAATACTTCTAGACGTCGAAAGAAGTCCGACCGACCTGTTAAAGGAGGCACATAAACTGCCAGCAACCGAAAAGCGCCTCCATCGCTGCCGCCCACATCTAGGACAACCAGTCTACCCTCCTGGTCCGTAAATATCGTCTTTACTTGGAGATCCAGACTCTTGCGAAAAAGAACCGCCGTGCCACTACCGCCCATCCTCAGCAGACAGGGAGAAAAATAAATGTTAAACTGTCCGCCAAACATGGACTTTAGGGCCCGCGGTTCATGGATTCTGGTCTCCCTAATGGCTATGATATCCAAATTGTGTGACTTGATGTCATTTAAGAGGTACCCTTGTTTCCAAGGGGACCCCAAGCCACGCACATTCACACAGCCAATCTTCACCATGATTCTATCAATATTTGTGTTTTACACACGAAAGGAGAGAGAGAGAGAGTTACTTACTGTCCGAAAGTTCTTGGCTCTTTGCCTCACAGCCTTCTCTCAGAAGGTTTTTGTACAGTTTTTTTGATGAATATTTCTGGAATCTCCTTACTGTATCCGGGTAGAGAGATTTCAGTGTATTGTACGTGTTACGTGTATGATTTTGATGTGTTGTGGTGGTGTTGTGCGTGGGTGATTGCTTGTTTTCGTGTCATTTTCTGTTATGTTAGTGTTTGACCTAATGAATTTCATTAGGTCTGGATTGTTTGTGTTTATCGCTGTCAAAGTTGTTGTGGGGTTCTGTGTTGGTGCGTTTGTGTTGGTGTTTTTGTTTTCTGTGGATGTGTTGGTTTCGGGGCTGGTAAACCTCCCCGCTTTGTTTGTTTGTTTTTCCGTTCTTTTTTTCCCCCTTTTTCTTCTTCCTCCCGTGGCCACTTGCCAAGCCTCTGTGTCATCTTCATCTGACGACATGTCGGAAGAATCGGAGGGTGGGAGGGGAAGGGTGTTGGGGTCTATTTTTGTGTGGGTTGATTTTGTTGTTGGTGGTGTTGGTGCTGTTTCGTGACAGTTGGGATGTGGTGTTTTGGTTTTTGGGGGTGGGGTGGGAGTCTTTTTCGTGTTCCCTTCTTGTGGGGTTGTTGTTGTTGGTGGTGGTGATGGTGCTGATTCTGTTCTTGGTGGTACTGCTGGTGTTGTTGTTTGGTTCGGCTGGGTTGCTGGCTGCTGGCGTTTTTCCATTTCGTTGTACAACTGCTTGACCAGTTGTGCATATGGCGGTGTAGGCAGTAATGCTGTTTGTTTCTTGTGCTTTTGGTTTTCTTGTGGTTGTTGTTGTTGTTGTTTTTCTTGGTATTGTTGCCGTTGTTGTTGCCTTTTCTTCTGGGCTACTGGGCATGTTTTTTGAAGGTGAGTTTTGCTACTACAAACGTAGCAAACTGGCCTTCTGCCTTCGACGAAAACATGAAAAATTGAATCCTCAGTTAATTGGATTCTATGTGGAATTTTTTCCCAGTTTGCTGGATCAATTTGTACCAGGAGTTGAAATTCCTGGCCAATCCAGTTTTCATTGTACACGGCAGATGCTTCTAATATGTTTATCTCCTCCTCTATGCTTAGACATATGGCAGATACGAGCCATTCTTCCTCAATTTCAGGAAGCACATTCGAAATCTTTATTTTCGTAACCCTACGACCAAGGTACGTAGGGATCATGAGCAGGTTCTCATGTTGTAATGACTTAGTGGAGAGGTCCTTGGCTCGCTGCTCGCTGCTCACTGTCTAGTATTACCTCTATCATTCCGAATTTCAAACCTCTTGTTATGTAAGTTTTGTAAGACCAAATCGGCTTTAAGCATCTCTCAACCTTTTCTTGGGTGAATTTTTCCAGTGTCTTTGTTTTTAAATTAATGGTTCTGTAGATGAGTTTTTTTTATCTATGTTTATTTTAAAGTCCGCGGGCGTTTGAAGATGGACTGTAACGTCCTTTTTACTTAGCATGCTTTTGCATGCAAGTAATTTCTCTTTCGATATATTCAAAATTCTTTTCCTAGGCTTCAAAGCCTCGGCAAAGTTCGTGTTTGTTGTGGTGGTGGTGGCGGTAGTGGTGAGGACAGTGGTTTTGTTAGCAAGGACATTTGTGTCCTTGTTGTTGTTTTCACTGGTGACGGTGGCAGGCAAGACTGCTGTAGCAGCAGAGTTTTTCTTTTTCTCCATTCTCTCGTTTAACTGTGAGGAAGGAAGACTAGGAAATTCTTTTTCGAACGAAATACTGCAAAATGCAGCGTTCGTTTCACGAAAATTTTCATGGCTACAAGACGCCATCGTCTCAAAAAAAAGGGCTAGAAAGCCGAAATTGATTCTTATATCCTAGAAATGTGCCACACAGGGCAGATTTCCTTCGCAAAAAACTTGCACCAGAGAGTCTACAAGTTGTTATACAACTTTCTATATAAAATAAACTTTACAAACAAACTTTTTAAAACATGAAAAAGGCAAAACTTACGGAGCCGACACGTCTACCGTCTGTCCATAGAGATAGATAGATAGATAGATAGATAGATAGATTCTTATAAAAAGCAAAGTTTGTTTGTATGTTGACCATTGAAGACACTGAATAAAATTGATAATATTTCAGATTTTTCATGTCATTTTAATTAATTTGACCATTATACAGGTAACTTTGCACTTATTTTCCAAAAACGGAATGGAAGTGTCGAGTTTATGGTATATTGCCTCCGATTTCTAGCCATCTACGTACTGTCTATTTCACCGTAATGCTTTTTACAGAGTGAAAAAAAAAATACTCCACCTGTCACTCAATCCACTTCCAGCTTTCTCTAACTTTATACATTACATTTATTCTTTTGAAGTCACCACCAGACTCTTCTTTCTCTCTGTCTCTATATCCCTCTCTTTGTTTCTATTTCTCTCTCTACACCCACTCTCTCTCTCTCTCTCTCTCTCTCTCTCTCTCTCTCTCTGGTTGTATATGTGTGTGTGTCTCTCTCACTACCTCTATCTCCTTTTCTCTTTAGAGACAAAAACACGAAAGAAAAAGAGAAAGGAAGTTACAGAGAAAAAAACAAGTGAGACACTGGACCTCTGCTTTCTCTCTATCTATATGTCCCTCTGTCTCTCTCTCTCACTCTCTCTGGTTGTATATGTGTGTGTGTCTCTCTCACTACCTCTACTTCTTTTTTCTCTCTAGAGAAAATATACATGAGACAGATGGAAAAGGTTTTAAGGTGAAGAGGATGATACTGTTCATTATCCTGTTGAATTCCTCAACAGTCTGAAACTATCCGGTATGCTGTCACATAACCTTGAATTGATAACAAACAGTTATCAGGCTTTTCAGAATCCTGGATCAGCCACGATTGTGCAATGGTTCACGTATGGTTGTGGCTGAACTTCAGCCTTCACATTATCAAAGCAAAAATCCTCACTGGATGTGGTAAAGAAGACATCGTATTTATACCTAGAATACCACTAATACCAATAGATGTTCCTTTACATTTCAAACGATTGCAATTCCCAGTGAGAGTCAGTTACACAATGACCATTAACAAGTCCTATGGTCAAACATTGCAGGTTGTCGGTCTCCATCTAGAAGAGCGCTGTTTCTCACATGGCCAATTCTATGTAGGTTGTTCTCGAGTGGAAAACCCACAGAAACTCTTCATATATGCTCCAAAGAAAAAAACCCTAAAAACGTTATTTATGCTGAAGATCTGTAAATGTTTTATAATTTTCGTACAATATATTTCTCTATTGTTATCTACATTACTTTCCATATTTAGATATTCTAAATAAATTTTTGAAATTATGTTATGTAATATTTAAATACTTTTTAACGACTTTTATTGTAAGGAAAATGGGCATTACGGTAGAAGCAAACAAATACTTTGCAACATTGTACAGACCGGGTTGAAGGCCGGAAGGCTCACTAGTGTGTGTGTGTGTGTAATTATGCATGTGAATATGTATCTGTGTGATCTTATGTGTATTTATATGTAAATTAGTTATTTGCATCTTTATATGTGTATGTTTATGCATGGATATGTCTATGAATATTCTTGTGTACATATGTGTATGTTGTGTGTATATATATGTGTGTGTGTGTGCATTTTTATATATGTTTGAGTATGTGTACGTATGCGCCCACATGTGTATATGTATGTGTATATGTGTGTGTATGTGCATTTGTGTGTGCGTGTACATGAATGAAAGAGATTAAAGCTAAGATATGGAAGATACAGAAAAAGTAAATAAAAAGCAAAGAAAAGAAAGAAAGCAAGAAGGAAAGAAAGAGCAAAAATATGATAACACAATATTTATAGTTTCTTTCCAGGTAAAAGAATGCCAAGTAAAAGAAATGTATACATATGTACACACGCGCATACACACACACATGCATACATACATACATACATACACACACACACACACATATATATATATATATATACATATATATACATATTTTATGTATATGTATATATATGTGCATTATATATAAAAGCCAATAAAAAATATCTTAAATGATATGAAAGGTGCCTAGTTTTTTGTTTTTTTTGTTTACCAATTTTTTTTTACGTTTTTGTGGTATCATTTTTTTTTTCATATTTTATTTTGTTTTGTTATATTCTATAATGAAAATTTCACATGTGGCTTCATGGAGAAAAGAAAAACAAAACACAAACAAAAAACAAAACAAAACAAAAACCAGACATTTCTGTCAGTTTAGAGAAAAAATTATCTGAAGAATACTGTTATCACTGCTACTACTGCAGCTACCACTGCTGCTGCTGCTGATAACAAGACTAGCAACAACACCACAGCCACCACTACAGGTGATGCTACCACCACCATCATCATCATCATCATCATCGTCATCATCATCATCATCATTACTACTCACTGCCACAACTCCTACTGCTGCTACTACTACTACTACTGCTATACTACTACTACTACTACTACTACCAATACTGGCTCCACCACCACCATACTACTACTACTACCAACACTGCTTCCATTACCGAGATCCCACCACCACCACCATCACCATACAACTACTACATTTCCAAACTTTGTAGTAGTAGTAGTAGTAGTAGTAGTAGTAGTAGTAGTAGTAGTAGTAGTAGTTCTTTGCAAAATGGCCCACAAGATGTGAATGACATATGTTAATAATATCGGCAAATTTTTATACACTGTGTGTTGCCCCCAAAGAAATCCTACGAAGTGGAAGTAGGTTTTTGTTTGTAATTTCTCTTTTTTTTTTTTTTTGGTTTTCGGGTTTTGTCTTGTTTTGTACCGTTTCCTTTTCGTTTCGTTTTGTTTTCGCCGTTTTTCTTTCTTTTCGTTGCTATTGTTTTTGCCTTTGTTGTTGTTTTGTTTTTGTTTTTGTTGTTGATGTAGTTGTTATTTGTTTCTGCCAACTACTTTTGTCTGTGGTGGTGGTGGTGGTAGTTAAGTCGGTGGATTGGTGGGGTGGGATGTGTATGGATGGGTGTGTTTCTCTTTCTTTGTCAATTGAAAATAGAAATTGATGATACCTTAAGCTATTTTACTCAATTCTTTGAAATAACTATCTTTTCCTCCTTTGTTCTTTATTCCCCTCTTTTTTTTTAGTTTTGTTTTTGAAACATTTTTCATAATTCTTTATTTTATTTTGTTTTATAAATATACTTGTTTATTTATTTACTGTTTGTTTTTATTTGGCACCTTCCATATCCATTTTTTTCTTTTGTCTTTTTTTTATGGGTTGAAGGATTCTGAAAATTTTCAATTATTTTATGAGTTGTTATTGTTTAATAGCTTTTGTCATTATGACGATAACTCGAGTAGATCTGTGTTAAAGAGGAAGTTGATTGAACGGTTTTCAAGTGGGCATGGCTTATGGATTCAAAGTGGCTGTGTGGTTAGAATTGTTGCTTTGCAAACCGTTTAATTCTGGGTTTAATATTAACTACTCCGTGTCTTTCATTGTGTTGACTAATATCTTGTCAGTGAAATTTTGTAGCCAGAAATTATGTGGAAGATGGACACTTCGATGAGACTACTAAAAAGAAAATCCCTTTCACTCAGCCTCTTTCATCATGTTAAACCGTTAATCCCAATACATTTTTTCTCTCTCCATTTGTTTGCCCCTCGTCCCTTTCCGTCGAAGAGCATAGACTCGAGATGTCAAAGATTTTTCCGTTCTTCTTGAGTATCAAATTAATACACTTGCTGGTTGTCCTCTCACAAATCTTTGTCTTTTGTTTTCTGTACATTTCAATTATATAAATGTATATATCTTTCGATATTTATTCTGTTCAAGTTGCTTTGATATAATCTTGTCATTTTTGCGTGTAGCTTACATACGTAATACATACACATATGTATAGCTACATACATACAATACATACATAAGCTTGATTACTGGGGCCATCAAATTGCAGGGATACTAATAGCTCTCTTTCTAAACGTGAACAAGGACTGTGTCAAGTCCTCATTAAAGGCCTGTGATATAGAGGACACTGACTGGGAGAACAATGCCTGTCATCGTCACAGATGGAGCAAGCAGTTTAAGGAGGGAATCGACACTTTTGAGAGAGCACGTATCCAGCATGAAGAACTTAAGCGAGCTGCGCGAAAGCACACGGCTCGTATAGTGAATGGTGAAAGCTTAATCTGCAATGTTTGCAATC
>NC_142944.1:18403952-18411452 GCF_046866305.1 Octopus bimaculoides | reverse complement strand
CTATTTACTTTTGTTAAAAAGGTTGAACAAGAACTAAACTATGTTAACTGAAATTTTCAAGAAATAAAATGGTAATACACTGTATCTGCAAAAGTTCTTGTAAAAACATTACATTGAACCACGAATGTGTACCAGACTTTGTGGAGTGTCTATGATATCTATTGAACACGAACTTAGCACTCAGCTTGATCGTTCTGAACTGATCGATGATTTTGCAAAGCGAAAAGTGCGCCGTGTTTGTCTTTGAAAGTTGCCTGGATTATAAAAGTGCTCTTTTATTCATATCTGGAAGTTTTACTTATTGAAGTTTGTAATAGATCCAAATAAATTTAACTTGTTCTTTTAAAAGATTCTTTACGATAACGTGAAATATTGAACTTCAGATAGAATAAACTAAAATATAGCTATGAATAAAAGGTGCGTAGATTATGAATTTTGATTGAAGGGCCTGGAAACAAAATGTTGCAAGTTGAGTGGGGAGCTCTAAAAGTCAGGCGACGGAGCTGGTGTAGATGACCACGATGGGATCAGAACTCCGAAAATTCAGATAAAGGAACAAAAATATATTAATTTTCCTTTAAAAAAGATTTTTTTTTAGCTTTGTTGGCCATTGAAATATAATTGAATGTAACATTTTCTATGTTAAATTTTTCTGTTTTGCAATTTTGTAGAGTTTAAAAGCTTAAGAAAATCTCTGTGCAAAAAGCTTTAAGTGACACTGCTTTAGATCAAAAAGCCATTTTACTCAAGTTGTATGAATGAAATTTGGATTCCCGATATGTTAATTATAGTGTCAAAGGTGATTTTTAAATGATCAAGCAGAATTTAATGTTAATTTTAAAGAATCTACGAGAAAGAAAAGAAATTAATCGAATTTATTATTATATCTGTTTAGTTTTTCTTTTCAAAATAGATAAAAGAAGATTTAACGGGAAATATGTATTTACATTATAGAAGGTTTCTTTTTTCCTTTCCCCTTTTTATTTTTCTTGTGTAGCGTGAAAACAAAAATCAATAAAAAGCAAGGACCTAGTGAAAATTGAACCTACGTCTCTTTTTGTTGATGTTTCATAAAATTACTGATAGCTTTCACATTTGTTTTGTATATCTGCACAAAAACACTATCTAAAAAGAATAATAATAAAACGTAAGAAATTAAGTTCTTTTAAATATGTTATTTATAGATCAAAGAAAAACCTATGTATATTTCTTTCGATACTGCTTTCCTATTTTCTCTCATCCATTGTTTTGTCGTTCATTTCAGCCCGTTTTGCCTCTCCTGTACTTTCATTTTTATTTTCTCCTCTTCTTCGTTTCCTTTTTTTTTCTTTCTCTCTTATTTATTTTTTTTCCTATTTGTTTAACTTAACATAAAGTTTCAGAAAAGCCAGAGAATAGAAAGATCCTATTATCTAATTGAAAAAGAAGCCTAATATTTATCTATTTTTTTTCCTTTTATTTTTTGGTTGCTGTTATTACACTTGTTGCCAATGCTTCGTATATCAGACAGAGAAAGAGAGAGAGAGAGAAAGAAAGTGACGTGCAAAAGCAATATAATTATCAAACCATTATGAAATGTTGGCGTGATAATCAATGTCGCCGTCGTTGTGGACGTCATCGTTGCCACTGCAGTTGTTGATACTGCTTGCATTGTTAAGACTGACTTGCTTTCGTCAATCCTGGTTTGACGGTATGCTCGTGTATGAGAGAGAGAGAGTTCGTCTGCCGTATTTACCGCGTTCAAGTGATTTCGAAAATTCATAAACTGCATCGCGCCCGAATCAAGTTGACAATGGTTCAACAAGTTTAAATAACGACCTACCCACCACCAG
Source organism: Octopus bimaculoides (assembly GCF_046866305.1). Classification (NCBI taxonomy): domain Eukaryota; kingdom Metazoa; phylum Mollusca; class Cephalopoda; order Octopoda; family Octopodidae; genus Octopus; species Octopus bimaculoides. The sequence continues at coordinate 18,409,620 of NC_142944.1, read as the reverse complement.
CACTTATAGCTCCATGCAAATAAAATTATTTCCCGTTTCTTTTAATTTTTATTAACAGTTGTTTTTGCAAATAAGAAAACTAATGGATGAAATCCATTTTAAATAATTGAAACCATACCAAGCTGCAATCCTGGCTACGTTCATGAAGTGTTTTCTTTTATTTCTGTTATTCTTTTTTCTAGTTTTATTCACTCATCTGTGGCCATGCTGGAGTACCACTTTGAAGGGTTTTGATCGATCAAATCGACTTAAGCGTTTTTTTAAAGTCTGTTATTCTTTTGGACTCATCATCATCATCATTGCTTTAATGTCCACTTTTCTGTATTTGCATGGGGCGAATGAAGTTATACTGAGACAGATTTCTCTATTTTCAGATACCTTTCCTGCCACAAACCTCCACCTGTTTCTAATTAAGGTAATGTTTTCCCATGACAGGACATGTTTTCAAGGAAAGTTGGAAATAAATGACAGTGCTTGCATATAGGAGCACTCCGTTGGTTACGACGACGAGGGTCCCAGCTGATACGATCAACGGAACAGCCTGCTCGTGAAATTAACATGCAAATGACTGAGCACTCCACAGACACGTGTACCCTTAACGTAGTTCTCAGGGAGATTCAGCGTGACACAGAGTGTGATAAGGCTGGCCCTTTGAAATACAGGTACTACTCATTTTTGCCAGCTGAGTGGACTGGAGCAACGTGAAATAAAGGGTCTTGCTGGAGGACACAACACGTTGCCAGAAATTGAACTCACGACCTTACGATCAAGAACCGAATGCCTTAAACACTAAGCCACGCGCCTTCACACAGTGCTTGTATAAACACAGGCGACAATCATTTCACGACTATCACGCGGTGCCAAGACAAAGAAGACACACTTATAACTGGCACCTTTACTCTTTTTACTCTTTCACTTGTTTCAGTCATTTGACTGCGGCCATGCTGGAGCACCGCCTTTAGTCGAGCAAACCGACCCCAGGACTTATTCTTTGGATGCTTAGTACTTATTCTATCGGTCTCTTTTGCCGAACTGCTAAGTTACGGGGACCTAAACACACCACCATCGGTTGTCAAGCGATGTTGAAGGCACAAACACAGACACACAAACATATACACACACATACATGCATATATATATATATATATACACACACACGCACAGAAGCATACATGTGAACATGCCATGCACACACACACACACACACACAAGTATGCACGTGAACATACCACTCACACACTCATACACACACGCACACACGAACATGCCACTTACATACACACGCACACACACACATACACACAAGCATACATATGTACATACCACATATATACACATGCACACACACAAACATACACGTGAACATGTTACACACACACACACACACAGAGAAGCATACATGTGAACATGCCATGCACAGACACATACACACAAGTATACATGTGAACATACCACTCACACACACATACACACACGCACACACGAACATGCCACTTACACACATACACACACAGATACAGAAGCTTACACGTGAACATGCCATTCACACACACCCACATACACACACACATACACACACACACACACAAGCATATACATCAACATGCCACTCTCACACACACACAAGCATATACATCAACATGCCACTCTCACACACACACAAGCATACATGTGAACAAACCACTCACACACACACACACACACACACACACATATATACAATGGGCTCTCTTCTCAGGTTCCTTCTATCAAATCCACTCCCAAGACTTTGGTCAGCCTTACACTAAAACAGAAGATAGTTGCCCAAGATGATACATGGTGGTGCTGAACCTGGAACCACATGATTAGAATTGGGACATGAACTTCTCAACCAAAAAGTCATGTCTATACTGTGTGTCTATGAAATCATCATCATCATTTAACATTCATTTCTCATGCTGACATGGGTTAACAGTTTGGACAGGAGTTGGTAAAGCCAGGAGTTGCATCACATTCCATTGTCTGTTTTAACATGGTTTCTACAGCTGGATGCCCTTCCTAATGCCAACTACTTTACAGAACGTTTTGGGTACTTTTTACATGGCATCAGCGCCAGTGATTTTTATGTGGCACCATCACCACTGCTTTTATGTGAAACCATCAGCAGTGCTTTTTATGTGGCACTATAACCAGTGCTTTTTATGTGGCACCATTATCAATGCTTTTTATGTGGCACCATCAGTAGTGCTTTATATGTGACACCATTACCACTACTTTCTATGCGACACCAGTACCAGCGCTTTTTATGTGGCACCAGCATCAGTACTTTCTATGCTTTTAATGTGGCACCATCACCAACAGGGTCACCAGGTACCTTGCATAACAAAATCCCTCTGCTGGGGGTGGGGTAGGAGTACTACTGAGACAACAGCGGCTTCATACCAATTGAGAAATTTAAGGTATAGAAGGGATAGCTAAATGTGTCTTGAGCAAATGATTGAATGACTGAATAATCATCATTGAAACTGACTGAGGTCCATTTATTTATTTATTTATTTATTTGCTTATTTATTTATCTATGTATTAATGTTTGATCCGAGATTTAAGATCAGAGTCAGTTGAGTTCAATAGTTCTTGAAACACTCATAAATTTTGTCTTCACCTGACTCATTTCACCATTTCTATGACAACCTGCTTCCATTCCATTGAAATGTTTTGCTTCTGCTAATAAACCATTCTTCTATTTATCATTCCTGTGTTTCCTTTCCTGGCGTACTGTTCTGAAAAGTATCATCAATCCTGCTTCTAAAACGGTACCGTTCTCTATCATCCAGTTACAAATCATACATTTTTCACCGATTCCTGAAACCATAATTTGGTCTTTCCCTTAAATACAAAACTGTCTTTTGTCTGAAGGAGAAAAAAAAAAATAAATGTAGTTAGCTATTTTATTCTCTCTCATCCTCCTCTCTCTATTTCTCTCTCTCTCTCTCTCTCCCTCTCTCTTTCCCTTTCTCTCTCTCTCTTTGTCTCTCCCTCTCACTTGAATGAATCACTTATCAGATAAAGTGGTGGCAGGGGAAGTGGCAGTAGCAGCAGCAGTGGCAATGGTGACAGTGATGATGGTTGTGGTGGGGGTGGTACTGTTGGTGGTACTGTTGGTGGTGGTGGTGGTGGTGGTGGTGGTGGTGGTGGTACTGTTAGTACTGTTGGTGGTGGTGGTGGTGGTGGTGGTGGTAGTACTGTTGTTGTTGTTGTTGTTGGTGGTGGTGGTACTGTTGGTGGTGGTGGTGTTACTGTTGGTGGTGGTGGTACTGTTGGTGGTGGTGGTGGTGGTGGTACTGTTGGTGGTGGTGGTGTTACTGTTGTTGTTGTTGGTGGTGGTGGTACTGTTGGTGGTGGTGGTACTGTTGGTGGTGGTGGTGGTGGTGGTACTGTTGGTGGTGGTGGTGGTGGTGGTGGTACTGTTGGTGGTGGTGGTACTGTTGGTGGTGGTGGTGGTGGTGGTGGTGGTGGTACTGTTGGTGGTAGTGGTGGTGGTGGTGGTGGTACTGTTGGTGGTGGTGGTGGTGGTGGTGGTACTGTCGGTGGTACTGTTTGTTGGTGGTAGTAGCAACAGTGGACAGTGGTGGAAAGACTGGCAATAACAATGGCAGCTGTGGTAATGTTGATGCTGATGCTGATGATGATGATGATGATGATGATGATGATGATGTTGATGATGAATTCTTAATACTTTGTAACCAAGTGGCTTCACATCTGACCCTTCCATGTGACACCTTTTGGACAAGTGAATGTCTCTAACTGTATAGTCTTCTTCTTTCAGCTCATTCATGAGTTTGTGTCATTAGGTAGGCACAAAAGCTCATTCATAAGTCCATTGTTGTACCTGTCCTTTGATGGTTGACTTAATCCACTGCTTGGTATTTAAGTGACTTAACCCTATAGCATTCAAACTGGCCCACATGAGGCCCATTCTACCTGTTTTATGTTCAGTCTAACTAGATCCAACCTCACGCACCTACTCTACAATGTCATTCTAAAAACTAAACAATCACGTCATTGAAATCTCAAAGCTATGAGATAATGCATGATTGATTCAAAACAGTGTGAATAAATAAACATTGCATTTGACGGAGCAATCTGAATGCTAAACGCTTAAAACAACCATATCTGGCCCATTCTACTTGTTTTATGTTCAAAGTATCCAGATCCAATCTTTCATACCTACCCTACAATATCATTCTAAAACTAAGCAATAACACCATTGGAATCTCAAAGCTATGAGATAATGCAGGATTAATTCAAAACAATGGGAATAAACAAGCATTACATTTGGCAGAGTAATTTGAATGCTAAAGGCTTAAAACGGCCATATTTGGCCCATTCTACTTGTTTTATGTTCAAAGTAGCCAGATCCAATCTTTCATACCTACCCTACAATGTCATTCTAAAAATAAGCAATCACATCATTGAAATCTCAGAGCTATGAGATAATGCAGGATTAATTCAAAACAATGTGAATAAATGAACATTACATTTGACAGAGCAGCCTGAATACTAAAGGGTTAATTACTACTGGCCCTTTAGTATATTTTTCAGAATCCACTATATGATAAGCATTCAAGCCAAGTCTCTCTCTGGTTTCGTGGACAGATAAATATCTCAATTTACTGTCTTGACATTGCTTCCAAGTACCTGTAGCTTTTTTTTTTTTGTCCCCTGCCATCCCTGTCCAAATTTAGGGTTCCAGCAAAGATTATGGGTGCTACCCTTTCTACTCTGATAAAGTCTTAACAAAGTTCTCCTGTCAGGAAATCCGCATGTCATGACAAGATCAAAGCCTTCCCAACAGAAATTACCAAAAACATATAATGAAAAGAAACATAACAAGTAACTGTAGAATATGTGGAGATGGACAAGAAACAATAAACCATATTGTCTCTGGCTGCCCAGCCCTGGCTAAGAAGGAATATATTCACAGACACGACAGAGCTGGGACTTATATACACAGGAAGCTATGCCAACACTATAGAATAACAACAAAAAAAAGATGGTATAGGTACACGCCAGAAAAAGTCACAGAAAATGCTACCCTTTCTACTCTGATAATAAAGTCTCAACAAAATTTTCCTCTCAGGAAATCTGCATGCCATGACAATTTTGATTGCTGGTGTAATGTATGAGGTAAGGAATATAAATTAATTCTACCCAAGTAAATATACATCAAAGAGGTTGCTAGTTAAGCTGACTGGAATTATATAACTTGTGTGAGAGAAAAAACAGACAGACATATGTCAGAGGCTGTACTTAATATAAATATAACCCTGAATTCAAGGAACTCGGTGAAGGGCTACCTTGGTAACAAAAAAAATTTTAGGTAGAAGACCAATTATTAACTGCATAAATTATTAGATTCAAATTTTGGCTCAAGGCCAGCAGTTTCAGGGGAGAGGGTGACTCCCCCAAAAGGATAAAAGATAAAGTTGACCTCGGTGGGATTTGAACTCCAAACATAAAGACAGATGAAATGCCGCTAAGCATTTTGCCTGTTGTGCTAACAATTCCAGCAGCATGCTACCTTATTAACTGCATAATTATCAATTGGTAAATGTATAGCAGAAGAAGTCAGAAATCACCATTAGAATCTAGCTATAGTTGGTAATTTTCTCAAAAGACTACAATTTTT
>NC_142944.1:18398952-18401452 GCF_046866305.1 Octopus bimaculoides | reverse complement strand
AAGGCACTTGCAAAAAAAAAATGAAAAAAATCTTTTATGAATATGTTCTAACTTTTCTGTGACCATATTTCTAATGAAACACTCAGCCTATGTGTTTCAATTAATTTTGAAAATAATCAAAGATTTAGAGGGATCTAATAAAAAAAAATAATCATTTTTATATTTTTTTGTTAATCTGGTGTTTGGAATGTAACAAAATGTTCTTGAATAAATTTGTACTGGAAGGTTTAAATTTAAATATTAAATCTGCACACTGTAAAAACAGGCGATACATTTGTAGATAGTTTTTAGTAATATTCATAGCTACTTTAACATGGCTGTCTGTTCAAGTGAACTCTATTGCAATTTTTTAACCCCAAGAGGACATCTCCTCTAGCTGGTTAACGATGCACACCTGCATCCAATAAAATTGTGAGCAGGGGAGCAAACCCCTACCATCTCCTAGCAACGGGACCAATAATTTCAGGCTATTTCTGCCACTCCTCAGTACTGGACACCTCGTCTGCCAGAGATGATTGCAGCTTGCTTCTGCACGCAATATATATGTCACTTATTTCTTTACTACCCCCAAGGGGCTACATACAGAGAGGACAAACAAGGACAGACAAAGGGATTAAGTCGATTATATCGACCCCAGTGCATAACTGGTACTTATTTAATCGACCCCAAAAGGATGAAAGGCAAAGTGACCTCAGCAGAATTTGAACTCAGAACATAACGGCAGATGAAATACTGCTAAGCATTTTGCCCAGTGCACTAACGTTTCTGCCAGCTCGCCACTATATATGTTTCAAGCGAACACACAGTTGCTGATTTTGCAACAAACAAAAATGCTAGTTCTAAAAGCTCTCTAAGAGATCAGCACCGTAGTTGTACTGACAAGTGATATTTGTAGCCACCTTAACATGGTTGTCCATTCGAGCGGACTCTAACTGCAGTTTTTTAACCCCAAGAGGACATCTGTAGCCGGTTAATGATGTACAGCAATTTTGTCGGATTCAGCTGTGCATCATTAACCAACTAGAAGAGATGTCCTCTTGGGGTTAAAAAATTGTAGTAGAGTTCACTAGAATGGAAAGCCATGTTAAGGTGGCTACAAGCGTTGCCTTCTAGCACTTGTGCTGGTGGCACTTTAGAAAATCATTTGAATGAGGTCTTTGCCAGTGCCACTGGACTAGCTCCCGTGCAGGTGGCACGTAAAAGACACCATTTTGAGCGTGACCGTTGCCAGTATCGCCTGACTGGCCTTTGTGCCGGTGGCACATAAAAGCACCCACTACACTCTTGGAGTGGTTGGCGTTAGGAAGGGCATCCAACTGTAGAAACTCTGCCAGATCAGATTGGAGCCTGCAGCCTTCTGGCTTGCCAGTCCTCAGTCAAATCATCCAACCCGTGCTAGCATGGAAAATGGACGTGAGACTATGATGATGAAGAAGATGAGTACATCTACTGTGTTGATCTCTTAGAGAGATTTTAGGACTAGCATCTTTGCTTGTTAGTTCTTGGTATTGCATTTTCTGATGTTCATTTTTTAAATTTAATTTAATTTTATTAATTTCTTAACTGAAAGCTACTCCCATTAAGGCAACAAGTAATCACTTAATGTTTTGGAGGCATCGAATGAAAATGAAAGAAAAATAACCTAATAAGAAACTGTCCTAAGAATCAATAAAATGGTTTCCAAGAGGGCAAAATTTAGAATAATTAAGGTCACTTTATAGAAAGTTTTTAACCCTAGAATTTCTTTCAAGGATCATCAACAAAAATCCATATTAACTCTTTAGCATTTAAACCAACCATATATGACCAAAATACTCTACCTGTTTTAAGTTCAAACTGGTCAGGTCTTGCTTTTCACACATGCCCTACAGTGTCACTTTAAAAATAAACAATCATTTCATTGAGATCTCCAGCCTGTGAGATAATGTATGCTTAATTAATGGGTATGTGGATATTTTGCATATATTTCTGACCAGGTCCTGCCTTTCATACATACTGTACAATGTCACTGTAAAAATAAACAATCATTTCATTGAGATCTCCAGCCTGTGAGATAACGGACACTTAATTAATGGGTATGTGAGTATTTTGTAAATACTTCATGGAGTGACGACAACTGTGTCTTGCATACTTACGGGTTGCTCTTTGGCAAGGTATAGCACCCATTCAGCCACCCAGCCAGGGGTATGATGAAGTCATGGACTACAGCATGGTGGATTGTGAAGAGGTAGCAGAAGAGTTCCACTGAGCCAATGGTGCTTCTTACATTGATGCTGAACAGAGGAATGTTAGAAGATCAGCAGTCAGGATTACCAGCCTCTATCAAGAGAGAGTAACTGCAATGCACCCATAGGGGTGGTGTCTAGGGTTGTGTGATCAGATTCACGATGACTCAAGCTCCCAATTCAAATTCATAATAATGGATGGAGTTGGATGGTGACAGAGAGTCATGGGAATCTGTGAAAGCAGCAAAAAGAAAGAATTTTTTAAAAACGTGAAT
>NC_142944.1:18356452-18388952 GCF_046866305.1 Octopus bimaculoides | reverse complement strand
ACTGCATAGCAACTTAGGCAAGTGTCTTCTACTATAGCTTTGGGCCGACCAAAGCCTTGTGAGTGGATTTGGTAGACGGAAACTGAAAGAAGCCCATCATATATATGTATATGTATATATATATATATATATGTATGTGTGTGTGTGTGTGTGTGTGTGTGTGTGTGTGTATGCGTGTGTGTATATGCTCGTGTGTCTGTATTTGTTCCCCCAACATCGCTTGACAACCGATGCTGGTGTGTTTACGTTCCCGTAACTTAGCGGTTTGGCAAAAGAGACCGATAGAATAACTACTAGGCTTACAAAGAATGTCCTGGGGTTGATTTGCTCGACTAAAGGTGGTGCTCCAGCATGGCCACAGTCAAATGACTGAAACAAGTGAAAGAGTAAAAGAGTATACATATATAAACATTATTTTCCATCTTACTTTTAATTTTGTTTCGTTTTGAAAAGTTAAAATTTATTTTATGAATTATTATTGTTTATATTTTGAATTACATCTATATGGGGTCATCAGACTATTTTAAGTTCTTATGACATCTATGAGTCTTAATCGGGCTGTGTGTGTGTGTGTGTGTGTGTGTGTGTGTGTGTGTGTGTGTGTGTGTGTGTGTGTGTGTGTGTGTGTGTGAGTGTGTGCAACGTTATTCTTTTACTCTTTTACTTGATTCAGTCATTTGACTGTGGCCATGCTGGAGCACTGCCTTTAGTTGAACAACTCAACCCCAGAACTTATTCTTTGTAAACCTAGTACTTATTCTATCGGTCTCTTTTACTGAACTGCTTTGGTCAACACAAGGCTTTGGTCGGCCCGAGGCTGTTGTAGAAGACACTTGCCCAAGGTGACACACAGTGGGACTGAACCCGCTACTTACCACACAGCCACTCCTGCTAAATTGCTTCACCCTTTGGCATTCAAATTATTCTGACAAATATAATACTTATTTATTCACATTGTTTTGAATAAATCATGTATTATCTGATGGCTTTGAAATTTCAATGATGGGATTATTTAGTTTTAGGGTAGGTGGGAGAGGCTAGATCTTGTCATTTGGGCTGGATTTGGCTGGTTTAACCCTTTAGCATTCAGATTAATCTATCAAATGTAATGTTTATTTATCCACATTTGTTTGAATCAATCATGGCTTATCTCATTGTTTTGATAAAATTGTTTATTTTCAGAATGACATTGGTGGGGTAAGTAGGAGAGACCAAATCTGGCCTGTTTGAAAGTAAAACATATAAGATATTTGAATCAGATATGGCTGGTTTAAATGCTAAAGGGTTAAGCAAGATCATTCATTCATTTTTCTTTTGTTTCCTAAAGAATACACAGTGACAAACTCAGAGAACTAATAATGAATTTTTAATCCATACATAAAATTTTTGTATTGAATACTCTTTTCCCTGCTTGGGGCTTAGGTCTGTATACCCATACATACATACATGCATGCATGCATACATACTTACATACATGCATACATGCATAGATAAATGCATGCATGCATGCATACATACATATATACATACATGCACACATACATGCACGTATATATACATACACATACATACACACACACATGCATATATACATACACACATACAGATACATACATACATACATACATACACACATACATACATACATACACATACATACATACATACACATACATACATACACACACATGCATACATACATACATGCATACATGCACATACATACATACATACATACATACACACATACACACACATACATACATACATACACACACATACATACACACACACATACATACATACACATACATACATACACACACATACACACACACACACACACACACATACATACATACGTACATACATACATACATACATACATACATACATACATACATACATATACATAAGTATATTCTCTATGTTGAACTGTTAATCCCTATACATTTTTTGTTCTCTCTCCATTGTTTTTCATTCTCTCTCCATTTCTTTTTCCTTCTTAATTCTTTCTGTCAAAGAATGAAGGCTTGAAATGTAAAAAAATCTTTTCCATTCTTCCTGAACATTAAACTAACACACCTGCTTGTTGTTCCCACACCTGTCTTCGTCTTTTGCTTTCAGTAAATTTGAACTATACATACGGCATACCTTTGGAATTTTCTTTTTCTGGTTGGTGTCATGATAGTTTGAGAGTTCCTCAGGGCAGATTGTTGGTCCTCCACTGAATAGTCAAATGATGTGGCTGCCATCTTTGTGACGAACCGACAAAGCATAGGTCACTGTTGGTTTGGAACCTCGTAGGAGACCAGCCCACCTTGATTGGCCCTACCAGGAGCAAAGCTCCAGATGATAACACTCTCTTGGATCTATGGAACATGCAAGACCCCTCACTATGAGAAGGCCAGACCCAGGATGGGATACAGAAGGGTTGGCATGGAACTGCCAGGAATGGAGAGTAGTGGTGGACCTGGTCAGCTCTATTCATGATAACATCTCTGAGATCACTAATCTAGGATGACCCCAGCCTCATCAAGCAGTAGCATAAAGCGAAGCAAGTGAACCTTTTGAATACACATCATGGAAAGTGGATGCTAGACGTCAAAAACGATGATAATGATGAATGTCAATGTATCATATATCTAAAAAAGAAGCATACTCTAAATCAGGGACTTTCAAACTGTGGTCCACGGACCACAGGGGGTCCGCAAGGACAAGACAGGGGGTCCGTGGACAGCAAATACTTTTTATGGGCAATTTGATTTTATATGTATTTTTTAATCGAAGTCTTTTAATTGACAATAAACCTATTTGTTAAATACTGTTAAATAAATAAATGTAAAAAATATATGTTATTTTAAGCAAATATTTATGTATAAATTTCATAAGCGTTTATAAGGAGGTCCCTAAGGTAAAGCCTGAAATATAAAGGGGTCCGCAAGTCAAAAAGTTTGAAAACCCCTGCTCTAAATCATAGAGCAGTAATGAATTAAAAGTAATTAAGTCTATGTCTAGTCACAGAGTGACCAATGGTTTCACATCCACAAAAGCCTTAGCCCTGTGGATGGTTTGTCAGACTTTAAAGCCAAAATCAAAAACTTTTGTCATCAGCTTTAGAGTCTGACAAACCATCCACAGGGCTAAGGCCTTTGTGGATGTGAAACCATTGGTCACTCTATGACTGGTCATAGACTTAATTAATTACATTTAATGTATACAGGTGCAGGAGTGGATGTGTGGTAAATAGCTTGCTTACCAACCACATGGTTCTTGGTTCAGTCACACTGCATGGCACTTTGGGCAAGTGTCTTCTGCTATAACCTTGGGCTGACCAAAGCCTTGTGAGTGAATTTGGTAGATGGAAACTGAAAGAAGCTCGTTGTGTATATATACGTGTGTGTTTGTGTGTGTATGTGTGTGTGTGTGTGTGTGTGTGCGTTGTGTGTGTATGTGTGTGTGTGTGTGTGTGTTTTTGTGTTTGTGCCCCCCACCATCGCTTGGCAACCGATGTTGGTGTGTTTATGTCTCCATAACTTAGTGGTTTGGCAAAGAGACTGATAGAATAAGTACTAGGCTTACAAAGAATAATTCTTGGGGTCGATTTGTTCGACTAAAGGCGGTGCTCCAGCATGGCCGCAGTCAAATAACTGAAACAAATAAAAAAAATATTTTTTAACGGATCTCTCTCTCTCTCTCTCTCTCTCTCTCTCTCTCTCTATATATATATATATATATATATATATATATATATATATATATATGTTTATAGAGAGTTTATTATATAGCCGGTCATAGAGTAACCAATGGTTTTGCATTCATAAAACACTTAGCCTTATGGATGGCTTGTCGGACTCTAATGGCTGCAGACAGTTTACCTCTTTTGAAATTGGAGATGAAATGGATGTGAAGCCATTGGTCACTCTATGCCTGACCATATAATTAACTTCCTGTAAATACATTACAGCTCTAGCATTTTAGAATGGGCTTCATTTTCAGACATATGATCCACTGATGTTATATATGTGTAGACACATTGCACACACACACACACACACACACACATATATGTATATATATATACACACACATACATATATAAATATATACATAATTATATATAGCAATAAGAAAGTGGAGGGGAATATGTGGTATTCATCAACTTGCAGACATTGTATTGTGTCAATTTACCTGTTTATTTTTTTACTAAGAGGACAATAATAACAATATACAAACGCATGTAACATATTATGTCATATCAGTAATTAAAAAAAGACATCTAGTGACCACCCATCTTCAATCACTAGATGTCCTTTTTAATTTTTTAATTACTGATATGACATAATATGTTGCATGTGTTTATATATTGTTTTTATTGTCCTCTTAGTTAACAAATAAACAGGCAAATTGACTTAATACAATGTCTGCAAGTTGATGAATACCACCTATTCCCCTCCATTTTCTTATTGCTATATAAATTAAGGGTAAAATTTCCTTTTACCCTCAGCCATTTATTGCACTCGGTAAAAACACTAGTGTAATAATAATTGGGTATCCTTCTGGCAGTATATTGGATAGATACTATCCCTTAGTGGGCTGGATTCACAATCCCTAACTTTCTTGGTACATAATTATATATATATATACATATACATATACATATATGTATGTATATGTATGTATGTATGTATATATATATATATATATATATATATATATATATATATATATATATATATATATATATATAATCTTCTAAACCTAGGAACAGAAATACATTCTCTTGTGACCTGAACCACTCTAAAACCTCAAACTTTAAGATAAACATTAATAAACTTCCTGCTAGTAAAAACATTACTAATAATGTAACTCTACCTACAATACTAGCAGTAATAAAATTAATACCTAATGCTCTAAATATGTGAAATGATAGCGATAATAATAAGGAGTGTATTAATAATGAGGACAGTGAAAACGTTAAAGATAATGACAATAAAAATAATGGTCTTGTTAATAATGTAAGCGGAACTAATAACGATAATTATAATTTTAGTACCAATAATTATAATATCAAAAACAAGAAGAACTATAATAAGGATAGAAACAAAAATAAGAATATTGAATACAGTAATATCTATATAATACAAAATGGCAAACATAACAACAGCGATATGCATATTCATGAAAGGAACACGCAGAGTTCCGAACTGAGACCACTTAACATGATGATTAGATATGGGAACCTGAATGCATAGACAAGATAAAAATGAAGCTAGTATGCTTTGATGGATGTGCAACATCAGTGTACATCTACAACGAAGTATGTTTGGAAAAGAATTGGGTATAAAATGAATCAGATGTGGTATACAAGAAATGGACTGCACTGGAATAGTCATTATATGTATAGAGGATGACAGTTGTATAAATAAATGCTGGCCACTTAAAAGTGAATTGAACTTGTGAAAAAAAAGGGAAGCCCAATAAAATATGGAATGAAGTAGTGAAGGCTGGTCTTGAGATGTTGAGCATAACAGGAAATGACAAAAGACCCAAGAAGACCCGTCTGTTAATGCAAAACTGAAGTCCTAAATGTATTATGTTTATGCCTTTACTCTCTTCAGGCCCTTTTCTTGTACTCAATCTGTCCCCATCAAGCTTTACTTACGTCTCATCTTCATAACATGCATCCCTCCATCACTCTTCTAACTAGTGCACTAATCAACTACTGTAATTATATGAGAGCAAAATCTCTACACATTTCAATCCCTTTTCTGCTACCACTCTCTCCTTAGTACAATTTCCTTCAACATCCATTCCTCGATCTCAATATCATCCCTTCTCATTTTATTTTCCTCTACTTACCCTTTTCTGTATCTCCAATCGTATCTCCCTCTTCTCTGAGTTACATCTTAGAACTGCTATACATTACCTTTAACAACCTCTCATATTTGCTATCACTCTCAGTACTCTCTCATATCTGCTTAAGCAATCACTGGAGTTCAATGCAGTCCTCTAGATCACTGGATCCTTGAAAAACCATCAAACCCATGCAGAGTGGAAGATTGACATTATAAATGATAATGATGAGATATATATAACACGTGTGTGTGGGGGGGGGGAGTATAAAAGAGATAAATTATCCTGGTGGTTACCATATTATCTCTCAAATTGGTAAAGATGCCGGCTATCCACAACAATCCAATTACATAGTACTGAAGCTTAAAAGAGATACTGGTACTGGTATTAGTAAGCTTCACTCTTTGGGTAGTTCCTTGTTCCTATTCAGAACTGCAAATATTCTGTAGAGTATATAATTGATAACGAAGAGGAGAGTGGAGATTTATTCACATCCCAAATTTATTTGTTAAAAAATTTTCTACACCATATATATAACACTGACCTACATATGTTTTGAATGCAGTGACTGCACATTGCTCTGTATGGAAGTATGCATCCTTGTCACTGCAGTTTCACCAAGGGTCCATCACTCATGATGCTTTTCAAAGTGAACTAATTCAAACAAATGTCTTGCGTTGGTGTTCAGTTGAAGATGATAGTGTTACTTTTTAAATCCAATGGAATTCTGCTCTTAAAATCACCTCTACTGCTATTACAATTGAAACATGGTGTTAAAATATTTATTCAGATTTCAATTAATTGTCGCAGTTTTGTTTGCATTTTGTTGTATGGAGTTCATTATTTATTCAGAGGTTTTTCACTTATTTTGGGTTTATACCAGTTAATATTATTATTATTAGTAGTACAATTATTTGTATAAATATCATTAATTATTACAATCATTATTGTAACTGGCATAATTGCTAAAGATAATGAGTTGTATTTATTTAAATTGTTTAAACGTATGTTTTCTCAAATGTGGACATCTTAGAGCCTGTTCCCATAAATTTAGAAATGAAAATTTGGTACATTTCTTCCACTCAAAAGTCACATCTATTATCTATAATATTCTATAAGCTTTTGCCTCACTAATTATTCCCAAGCAATCGAATATACTTTACTATTTTTTAGTGACCCAATTAGTTTACTAAGGCTGCCTGTATTCATTTTGCTCCAGGTACAGGTATGGCTGTGTGATAAGTAGCTTGCATACCGACTACATGGTTCTGGGTTCAGTCCCACTGTGTGGCACCTTGGGCAAGTGTCCGCTATTATAGTCTCAGGCCAACCAAAGCCTTGTGAGTGGATTTGGTGGATGGAAACTGAAACAAGCCATTGTGTGTATATATATATATATATCATCATCATCATCATCATCATTTAACGTCCGCTTTCCATGCTAGCATGGGTTGGACGATTTGACTGAGGACTGGTGAAACCGGATGGCAACACCAGGCTCCAGTCTAATTTGGCAGAGTTTCTACAGCTGGATGCCCTTCCTAACGCCAACCACTCAGAGAGTGTAGTGGGTGCTTTTACATGTCACCCGCACATATATATATATATATATATATATAAGCAATGTTAATTCTCTAAATGAAGTATTAACAGTAACTGCACGATAAAGTGTAGTATATTGCCACTGGAAAAGTAGATATAAGATTGCCAAAATTTTGTCTCTCTCATCAAAGATCAGTGGCTATCGAACGCTGACGAAGGGAAATAACCCTGAAACCCGGGTCCGTTCGTGCTACAGATCATGATGGGAGAGATAACTTCCCTTGGCAAACAGGACACAGTAGTGTGTCGATAAGCCAGCTGGAGGAGATGTCCTCCTGGGGCTAAAAGCAACAGTAACATCCACCCCTAGGGGTCAGCCACACTTAAGTGGCAATATACTACACTATATATATATATATATATATATATATATATATATATATATGTATTATGTATTATGTATATATGTATATGTATATGTTTGTGTATCTGTGTTGTCCCCCCACCATCGCTTAGCAACCAATGTTGGTGTGTTTACATCAATAGACTTAGGAGTTCAGCTAAAGAGACCGATAGGATAAGTACTAGGCTTACAAAGAATAATTCCTGGGGTCAATTTGTTTGACTAAAGGCGGTACTCCAGCATGGCTGCAGTCAAATGACTGAAACAAATAAAAGAATGAAAGAATATCACAATGAATTTATATAATTCGCAAGTCTCTGCTTAATATAACATGAACTAGCTTCTATATAGAAGTACTCCCAATTCTCTGAGGTAACCTTACATCTGTATATGATATTTTTATATCTACAATTAGAGTTAAGGAGGCAGAACTATCAAATGCAATTGTTCCTTGCACAGTTGCATTTGATAGTTCTACTACTTCCATTAATAGTTTCCACTTCAGCTTCACTAGAGGTGATTTCTAAATTCTTCTGTCTATCTTCTAAGCCATTACTCTTTCCTACATAGACAACCTTCTCAATACTGCACTTTTTAGGATTCACATCTTCCACTTTTAGGCTGATGCATGAGTTTGTTTGGGTAGCTTCTATTTTATTTGTTGTCAAACCATAGTTTCTATCCTAATTCCTAGCTGTGTTATTTATAGTTTGTTCACTCATGTTGATATTGTTACAAGTTATTGATCTATAATTATTATTCTGGTTACTATTGTTGTTATTGTTTATATGAAAACTGTTTCATCTACTAGTGTTGTGTGCTGCTATAATTTGTGCAAGATTTTTGCTATTAGAAAAGGTTAGTCTAATGGTGGTGCTCCAGCATGACCACAGCTTTGCAGCTGGAACATCTTATAATTAAAAAAAAAAATGCTGAATAGAACAATTTTGGAATATTGGAAATTATTTGTTTTCTGAAGAGAATTATATACCACTCAATATTGCTAGAGGTGTCTATGTTATTGAGGTGTGTATTTCTATTTCTACCTAAGATTTTTGTAAAAGTTTGTAATTTATTTACCTGGCTTTTATTTCAGCATTGGGTTTGTTTGCTATTATATTTGACAGTATATTCATCAGGCCCAGGAGTGGCTGTGTGGTAAGAAGCTTGCTTCCCAACCACATGGTTCCAGGTCCAGTCCCACTCCGTGGCACCTTGGGTAACTGTCTTCTACCATAGCTGCAGGCTGACCAAAGCCTTCTGAGTGAAAATGGTAGATGGAAACTGAAAGAAGCCCATTGTATATATATATATATATATATATATATATATATATATATATATATATATATGTATGTATGCATGCGTTTGTTGTTTGTGTCAGTATTTGTCCCCCCACCATCACTGGACAACCAATGTTGGTGTGCTTACGTCCCCGTCACTTAGTGGTTCAGCAAAAAGAGACTGATAGAATAAGTACTAGGCTTACAAAGAATAAGTCCTGGGGTTGATTTATTCGACTAAAGGTGGTGCTCCAGCATAGCCGCACTCAAATGACAGAAACAAGTAAAAGGGTTATTTGTATAATACTCTTGGCAGAGCTTATGTATTGGTTACCTCCCCTAACTGAATGGGACCTCTTGGCCCATTCTTATATCTAAGTCACTTAGCACTTTATTTGGCACAGATTCATGTAAATTTGTACTCTGCTTTTTGATTCTAGGTGTTCTATTGTTGTATTTTAATTGCACGGACTTTCTGTCTTTAACTCTTCATTCTTGGTGGTTAGTGGCGTTCTTCTTATGATTTCCATTTTGGTTATTGTCAAGATAGTTCATCCCATGTTTATTCTTTTCTGCTCTAGGCACAAGGCCTGAAATTTTGGGGAAGGTGGCCAGTTGATTACATTGACCCCAGTATGCAACTGGTACTTAATTTATCGACTCCAAAAGGATGAAAGGCAAAGTCGACCTTGATGGAATTTGAACTCAGAACATAAAGACAGACAAAATACCACTAAGCATTTTGCCTGGCATGCTAACATTTCTGCCAGCTTGCTACCGTCTATCCCATGTTTATTATTTATATTATAACTACTGTTAAAGAATTTTAATTTTTCTCTATATCCTGCCTTCTCTAACGCTAAATTATAAAAGTCCTCATTTAGTTTAAATTCTTCCTCATTCACTGAGAGTTTAATAATGTGGATTGATATATTTTCTACTATAGCTCAGGTTATACGTTTTGGATGGTTGCTATTTTTATGAATATATCTAAAGTTCATATTAGGCTTGTGATACAGTCTCTGCATATTAAGCTTGTGACATGGTCTGTGTATATTAAGTTTCTGATACGGTCCGTGCATATTAGGCTTGCATATGCCTGAGCTCAGATCTAAATTAACATCAAGAAACTTAACCGAGTTATGCTCCTCTTCAATTGATTTTGAATGTTCTGTTTTTAAAGATTAAAAAAGATATTTTTTTTGTATTTTTCTGTCCCAGTTTAAGTTATGGATATGAATAAATCTCCACTCTCCTCTTCGTTATCATATGTGTGTGTGTGTGTGTGTGTGTACACGCATAGGTGCAGGTATGGCTGTGTGGTAAGATGCTTGTTTCCCAAACACATTGTGTTCTGGGTTCAGTCCCACTGCATGGCATCTAAGACAATTATTTTCTACTATAGACTTGAATCAACCAAATCCTTGGGAGTGGATTTAGTAGATGGAAACTGATAAAACCTCATCATATATATATATATATATAAGGTAAGGAGGAACATTGAGAAGATAATTAATTGACAAACATCAGCTAGATCTATTTATTAATTACAATCATATGGATAAATAACTAAATAAATGGTTAGATAAATAAGAATGAATGAGTGAATATAACTCTGCTCTTACAGCTGTTTTTATTTTGGGGGTCCAGGATACCAAAGTTGACATATCATACCAAGATTATACAAAGATTGTACAAAAATTGAACAAAAATTGGACAAAAATTGAACCCCAAAGCTTCATCAGAGAGTCCATAATGGCAAGAATTAAACAAGTAAAAAAGTAAAATAAAATAATAAAAAATCGTTTTTTTACTATTTTTTACACATGTATATCTACATCAATGTGTGTGTGTCTTCCTATCTGTGTCTGTCCCCTATCAAGGTTGACAACCAGTGTTGGTGTGCTTACATCCCTGTAACTTAGCAGTTTGGCAAAAGAGACCAATGGAATAAGTACTAGGCTTACAAAGAATAAGTCCTGGGGTTGATTTGTTTGAGTAAACACAGTACTCCAGTATGGCCACAGTCAAATGACTGAAGCAAGTAAAAGAATATAAATATTATTGAATACAGTGAGGTTGTTGCCAGTGCCGCTGGACTGGCTCCTGTGCAGATGGCACGTAAAATACACCATTTTGAGCGTGGCCGTTGCCAGTACCGCCAGACTGGCCTTTGTGCTGGTGGCACGTAAAAGCACCCACTACACTCTTGGAGTGGTTGGTGTTAAGAAGGGCATCCTGCTGTAGAAACTCTGCCAGACCAAATTGGAGCCTGGTACAGCCATATGGTTCGCCAGTCCTCAGTCAAATCATCCAACCCATGCTAGCATGGAAAGCAGACGTTAAACGAACGATGACTAATGTATGTGCTTTGTGCATTTTTCAGTGGCTGCAATGGCGTAGCAGAGTACACATAGCATATACCTTCGTATATATATTTATTACATTAGAGGTGCTTCATACGTAAATTTTCTCATAGGTATGCAATTTCCGGGCATACCAGGTCATGATTTGATAAGCCATGAGCATATAAGTCATTGGACTGGCAAGATGATTCGCCTTCAACTCAGGCAGGTATGTGGTGCTGACAAGCCATAAAAATGGCGAAACATCGATGTTCATCACTCCCAAATAGAATTGATGGTGGATTATGTTGCCTGTCTCTGACTAAGGTGTTTTAACACAGGCAAGATGAGAATTTATATATTCCGCTACGCCATTGTAGCCACCGGAAAATACACAAAACATACACATTAGTGTAGGTATTTAATAATATTTATTATACTTGAGCTGCTTTTACTTCATACACACACACACACACACACACACACACACACAAACACATATATATATAGAGAGAGAAAGAGACAGAGAGAGAGCCGTTATTTACCCTGTGGAATTGATCCCCTGTACAGACAGGGATTCTAAGTTTGAACCTTCTGAGCACTATTAAGTGTCTTCTATATTAAGAATCTCTGGAGCTCCTCTGTGAACTATGTATATATATATATCATCATCATCATCATCATCATCATCATCATCATCATCATCATCATCATCATCATCATTTAATGTCCATTGTCAATACTGGTATGGGTTGGATGGTTTGACCAGGGCTGGCAAGCTGGAAGGCTGCAACATCCTTCAGTCTAATTTGGCATGGTATTCTATGGCTGGGTGCTCTTCCTAACACCAACCAGTCTGAGAGTGTAATGGGTGCTTTTAGGTGCCATTTGCATGACACCAATATTTGTCATGACTGTGATTTTACTTGGTTTGATGGGTCTTCTTCTCAAGCACAACATAATACCAAAGCTCTTGGTCATTCATCATTGCCTCTGTAAGACCCAACACTCGAAAGGTGCTTTTCACATGCCACCAGCATCAGCCACTTAACCTCTGTGAGGTTCAACGCTTGACAGGTGCCTATTGCATGCCACCAGTATGGGTGCCAGTTACGTGACACAAGCCTCAGCCATGACTACAATTTCACTTATATATATATATATATTGATAGGAAGGACAACAAAAGAAAGAAAGAGACCTTGATATTATGTAAATAGAGGAATTTATCTGTAAAAATATGTGACACTTATTCGGTAGCCATGATAAAACTCCGAGTTTTATCATGGCTACCGAATAAGTGTCAAATATTTTTACAGATATATATATATATATATATGTATATATATATATGGGAAAAGGTTCTCATTGAAGATGAAAGGTGAGGTCTATAGGAGTTGTGTGAGAGTTACTGTATGGGAGTGAGACGTGGTGTTTGAGGGAGGGAGAAATGGCAATTTTGAGAAGGGCTGAGAGAGCAATAGTGAGGGAAATGTGTGAAGTGAAGCGGACTTGATGGGGATGCTGGGGTTGGAGGAATCAGTGGAATGGCTGGCAAGGGTAAATGGTGTGTGGTGGTATGGACATGTGTTGAGGAGGGGTGAGGAGCATGTTCTGAAGAGAATGCTTGAGTTTAAGGTAAATGGACTGCAAAATCAAGGTAGACTAAGGAAAATGTGGAGGGGACAGGTGGAGGTGGAGATTGGGAGGGTTGGCTTGAGAAGTGGGGGGGGGACATCCCAAACCAGGCAAGATGGCGAGAGGGTGGTTGCTAGGGCATTGAGGTAGATCTGGTCACTCCTGTGAACAGGGACAAAACCCGGATTTAAAATGATGGATGGATAATGATATATGTTTACAGGAGGTTAATTATATGTCTGGTCACAGAGTGACCAATGGTTTCACAGCCATAAGGCGCTTGAGCCTTATTGACAACTCATGAGACTCCAATGGCTGTGGGTGTATAACTTCTCTTCGGTAATGTTTTTTGTTTACAAATTGACTGGCTGTAACGGTTTTCTATCTCCCGTTTAAAGAGAGGTTATATGCACAGTTCATGGATGTGAAACCATTGGTCACTTTATGACCGGACATGTAATTAACCTCCTGTAAATATAGTGTTGCTTGAACTGTTAGTGTGCTTCTTTTTTAGATATATGATCCACTGAAGAAAGAAAGAAAGAAATAAAGAAGGAAAGAAAGAAAGAAAGAAGGAAAGAAAGTTAGATAGATAGATAGATAAATAGATAGATAGATAGATAGATAGATAGATAGATAGATAGGCAGATAAACAGACAGACAGACAAACAGATAGATAGATAGATACATACATACATACATACATAGACAGACAGAGACAGGTGGACGGACGGACAGACAGATAGAGAGATAGCTAGATAGACAGGCGGACAGACAGACAGGCAGATAGATATTAAGATAGATAGATAAATAGATAGATAGATAGATAGATAGATAGATAGATAGATAGATAGATAGATAGATAGATAAATTGAAGGATAGATAGGTAGATAGATAGATAGATAGATAGATAGATAGATAAATAGATAGATAGATAGATACGCAAACAGACAGATATAAAGATAAACAGACAGAACAATTTACTGTAACGAAGGGTAGAGACATTAGGTAAAATATAGTAAAATAAAAGAAAGATAAGAAGAAAGAAGTAAGGAGTGAACTAGGTGAGGAATTTATGAGAGAGTATATTAAATGAGTAAATTAAAGTCTTTCAGATTTGTAAGTAACAGTATCTTGACAAATGGTCAGTTGAAACCATAACAATTTTTTGTTGGGGAAACTTGTCTTCTTGATACAGAATTGGTTCTGTGGCGGATGGTCTGTTAAAAATGGACATTAAAACAATTTGAAGTAGACAGGAGCACAAAGAGAAGAGGAAAGAAATATTGAGAGAGAGAGAGAGAGAGAGAGAGAGAAGACAGACAGACACAGATTGACTAACTGACTGACAATCACAGGCAGAGAGACAATAGGGAGAGTCAGAGACAGACAGATTTATAATATACACAGAGAAGGAGAGAGAGAGAGAGAGAGAGAGGGAGAGAGAGAGAGATGACCACAATGGGAAGTAAAACAAAAGAGAAAGACAAGAATCAGGGGCTGACCAAACTTTTCTCATGGTGGGCCAGATAACTGAGAGAATGACAAGCACAGGCTGTATAACCATTTTGTTCAATACAATACAGTAAATACACAAAAAAATAATAAAGACAACAAGCATATTTATTTACCAAAAAATTATCAAAGAAGGCGACGTTAGCAATAAGATAAGTGGCAGAGGTGAAGAATACGCACACCACCCGTTTCCGGTGTAACCCTAAACACCGAGTGTGCATATTCTTTACCTTCGCCAAATAAGTTATATCACACCCAGTGCACACATCCGAATCTCACAAACTAAGCAGCAAAAAAAAGAGGTTAGTGAGATTTGTGAAACTGGTGTTTGGCTTTTAAGGTATCATCAATATTTGCTTTGGAATTGCTGCATCCATTTTTGCACAATGATGCTGATGTCGTTACTCATTTGTTCCAGAAAAAAATTTGGTAAAATGTTACAGAGGTTTAAAGTTTGATTGTTTTTACCCAATCGCAAAAGAGAA
This sequence comes from Octopus bimaculoides, assembly GCF_046866305.1. Lineage (NCBI taxonomy): Eukaryota > Metazoa > Mollusca > Cephalopoda > Octopoda > Octopodidae > Octopus > Octopus bimaculoides. The sequence continues at coordinate 18,373,887 of NC_142944.1, read as the reverse complement.
TTTGGAAGTTGTCTAGTAAACATTACGACAAACTTTAGCTTTTAAGATATCATCAATGTTTGCTTTGGAATTGCTGCATCCAACCAAGAGAATTGCTTTCAAATGTTTATCAGACAACCTCGTTCGATGTGCTGACTTCACATTCTTCATTTTTGAAAATGTTTGCTCACAGACATAAGCTGTTCTAAACACTGATGCCATACCATAGGCAAATGAACTCCCATTACAGGTACTTACATAAAAGGTACAGGGCTACGGTGGTGAGCTGTAGTTTGGTGACCCCCTCAACTGAATGAACAGTAAAAGAAGAAGGGAAAGAGGGAATGAGAGAAGATAGACGAACAGGCAGACAGACTGACAGAGAGAGAGAGAAAGAGAGGGAAATGACTATGATATGAAGTAAAACAAAAGACAAAGAGAAGAATAACTGAATGAAGATTGAAAGAGAGAGAGAGAGAAGAGAAGAGAAAGAATGAAAGAGAAAGCTGGGATAGATAGAGGAAGAAAAAGAAAATGAAGTTATGTAGGGGTAAAAAAAATTGCTGGTTGGAGAAATATGGAGAAGCTAGAAGCTGAAGAAGAGTGAGGAAAAATCCAAAATTAATGAACGTGTAAAATGATGGATAGATTTATCTTTATTTATTTTAGTCAGTGGGATGGGGCCATGCTGGGGCACAACTTTGAAGAGTTTTTTTTTTTTTATTAGTAGAATGAATCGAATCTAGAAGTTACTTATTCAGTGAAGGATTGCTATTTATTCTTTAAAGTCAGGTGCTTATTCTATCAAACTCACTAAGTTCTGGAGAGGTAAACAAACCAACACTGTCAAGCAGCAGTGGGAGACAAGCATGAAGACAAACACACACACATATGTATATATGTGGGAGTGAATGTGTGGTAAGAAGCTTGCTTCCCAACCATATGGTTTTAGGTTCAGTCCCGCTTCATTGCACCTTGGGCAAGTTTCTTCTACTATAGCATTGGGCCAACCAAAGCCTTGTGAGTGGATTTGGTAGACGGAAACTGAAAAAAGCTTGTCATATATAAATACACACACACACACACACACACATATATATATATCAAAATAAGCAACAAGGATATCCAGAGGTAATGCAGTACGATCGTGTCATGCAACTCCATTTAATTGAACAATGCAATCATTGCGTCAATTTAAAATGCAGAACAATCCTCAGCTGCACAAAGACATAGAATTTAATTAACTTATATGTTGTAGTAGAGGCAACATGTTCTTTGTCTATCTCCTTACCTTCTTGGAGATTTTAGGTATAATTATACTAATGTGTCCATCTGTTCTAATTTAATTAAATTCTATGTCTTTGTGCAGCTGAGGATTGTTCTGCATTTTAAATTGATGTAATGGTTGCACTGTTCAATTAAATGGAGCTGCATGAAACGATCGTACTGCATTACCTTTGGATATCCTTGTTGCTTATTTTGATTTTAATCACCTTACTTTGAAATTGCTTGGATAATACCGTACTAAATACTGGTGCCTCAACTTAAGTACCATATTCACCTAAATCTATATATATATATATCATCATCATCATCATTATCGTTTAACGTCCGCTTTCCATGCTAGCATGGGTTGGACGATTTGACTGAGGACTGGTGAAACCGGATGGCAACACCAGGCTCCAATCTAATTTATATACATACATACATATATATGTATATATATATATATGTATGTATGTATGTATGTATTTGTGTCTATATATATGATGGGCTTCTTTTAGTTTCTCTCTACCAAGTCCACTCACGAGGCTTTGATCGGCTGAGACTATAGTAAAAAGACTCTTGCCCAACGTGACATGAAGTGGGACTGGACCTAGAACCAGTTACGCTTATGTCTACTGAAAGTTTTAAAAAAAAAAAGAAAGAAAAAAATTTACTGTTTTCAAGAAACAGTAATCATCAGCAAATTTGATCGAACCACGGTACTACAACGCTACACTCTGTGTCATACATTGGTTGTTATGACATAACACTAAATATCAGTTATGAAGGATGTCAAAACACTGATGTTATGACAAACTTCAATGAGTTGTGACATAGAAATTAATTTTAAAATCCAAAATCAATAAAAATTAATTGAAAGAAAGAAAAGACAAAAACATGTCAACCTAGATCATATTTTATCATTGTTTCTTTTCTATTTATTTATCATTAACTTGTTTTAGCTATTAGATTGTGGCCATACTGGGGTACCATCCTGAAAGGTGTTTTAGTCAAACAAATGGACCCCAGGATTTATTTTTAAAAATTTATTAAAGCCTGGTGTTTATTCTATTAATTTCTTTTGCTGAACTGCTATGTTACAGAGATATAAACCCACCAAAACCAGTTGTCAAGCAGAAGATGGGGGGACTTATGCAAACACACACACACACACACACACACATACACATACACGAAAAGCTTCTTTCAGTTTCCATCTACGAAATCCACTCACAAGGTTTTGGTCAGCTCAAGGCTATATTAGATGACACTTGTGCAGTGAAACTGAACCCAGAACCATGTGGTTGGGAAGCAAGCATTTTACCACACAGCCATACCTGTACCTATTTATGTAAATATTCAAAATAATGCAGGCACAGAACACTAACAGAAATTAATAATCATAGTACAAAGCCCCAAAATTTGGGAATGTGGGAGGTGGGGCTGGTCAGTAAGTAATAGTGTCCTCAATGCTCGACTCTAGTTTATTTCATCGATTCTGAAAGGAAGAAAGACAAAGATGACCTTGTTGGAATTTTGAACTCAAAATGTTAAGATTGTTTGCCAACATAACATGGCAGTCCTGGTTTAGGACAAATGTTGCTGTAATTTAGCCCCAGGAAACATCGTCTCCAGCTGGCTATACAACACGGTCAGTGTCCTTATATTTTTGAACAAGGGAATGAAGCACTCCCACTCAGCTCAAAACAATATCTGTGTATCGTGATTTCTGGGTTATTTCCCTTCATCAGCACAAAATAATTGTTCGGCTAGAGGTGGCGATGCCAAATTTGGCAGCGCCACATGAAGAGAAGTAACCTGGAAATTGCAATACACATATTGTTTTGAGCTGAGTGGGGGTGTCAGATTCCCTTGTTCAAAAATTTGAAGTGCAGAATCGGTGTATCTATGGGATTGGATATGGTTGGAGTGTCTTAGTGAGTGGTTTCATGCTAATCCGATCCGTTTAGATACTTTTAGTGACCTTATGCTGATCAGGTCAGGTGGGAAATCACACCAAATTCCATAAACACACTGTTTCCATACCTTGATTCTTGTAAAGTTATTACAATATACTGTTTATCAACATCATCCTCATCATCATCATCATCTTCATTTAACGTCCATTTTCCATGCTTGCATGAGTTGGACGGTTCGACTGAAAACTGGTAAGCTGTACCAGGTTCCAATCTGATTTGACATGGTCTCTATGGCTGGATGCCCTTCCTAATGCCAACCATTCCAGGAGTGTAATGGGTGCTTCTTACGTGTCACTACCACAAGTGCCAGTCATGCATCACTGGCATCAGCCATCACTACAATCTCTCTTGGCTTGACAGGTCTTCTCAAGCATCAGGGGTGGACTGAGCTGTTGGTCAACCGGGCACTGCCCAAGGGCCCGGATCTCTAAGGGGCCTGTACTCTACATGTTAACTCTACTAAAGCAGACATTCAAAGGGGCCCAGTAAACAGTTATGCCCGAGGGCCCGTAATACTCTCAGTTCACCCCTGTCAAGCATGGTATATTTCTCCTGGGAGCTCCTCTATGCTGATGACCTTGCACTAATTGCGCAGTCACTATCAGAACTAGAGGAGAAGTTTAAGGTGTGGCAGCACCGACTAGAATTGAAGGGCCTTAGAGTCAACCTAGCAAAAACCAAAATCCTAATAAGTAGGAAGGTAGATAAAACACAAACCCCTTCAGGTAGATGGCCCTGCTCAGTATGCAGTAAAGGAGTAGGTAGTAACTCTATAAGATGTACCCGGTGCAAGCTATGGACACATAAGAGGTGCAGCAATATCAAAGGCAGATTAACTACAAAGTTAGTCTTTGTATGTGGCAGATGTTCAAGTGCAATAAACACTGTAAACAAACAGGAAACAACTTCTATCTCATTCCAGGGAGAAAAACTAGAGGTAGTCGATAGCTTCCGCTATCTGGGTGACCAAGTTAGTAGTGGGGGTGGGTGCGCTGAAAGTGTAACTGCTAGAATAAGAATAACCTGGGCCAAGTTTAGAGAGCTCTTAACTCTGCTGGCGACAAAGGGACTCTCACTCAGGGTAAAAGGCAGACTGTATGACGCATGTGTACGAACAGCCATGCTACATGGCAGTGAAACATGGGCTGTGACTGCTGAGGACATGCGTAAGCTCGCAAGGAATGAAGCCAGTATGCTCCGCTGGATGTGTAATGTAAATGTGCATACCCGTCAGAGTGTAAGTATCTTGAGAGAAAAGCTGGACATAAGAAGCGTCAGTAGTGGTGTGCAAGAGAGACGATTGCGCTGGTTTGGACATGTGGTGAGAATGAATGAGGATAGCTGCGTGAAAAAGTGCCACTCCCTAACAGTTGAGGGAACCCGTGGAAGAGGTAGGCCCAGGAAGACCTGGGCTGAGGTGGTGAGGCAAGACCTTCGAACATTGGGCCTCACCGAGGCGATGACTACTGACCGAGACCTTTGGAAATGTGCTGTGCGTGAGAAGACCCGGCAGGCCAAGTGAGATCGTTGCCAGTGCCCCTGGACTGGCTCTTGTGCGGGTGGCACATAAGATGTACCATCCTGAGCGTGACCGTTGCCAGTACCGCCTGACTGGCCTTGTAGGGTTTTCGAGCGAGATCGTTGCCAGTGCCCCTGGACTGGCTCTTGTGCGGGTGGCACATAAAAGACACCATTTCGAGCGTGGCCGTTTTCGTGCGGGTGACACGTAAAAGCACCCACTACACTCTCTGAGTGGTTGGCGTTAGGCAGGGCATCCAGCTGTAGAAACTCTGCCAAATTAGATTGGAGCCTGGTGTAGCCATCCGGTTGCACCAGTCCTCAGTCAAATCGTCCAACCCATGCTAGCATGGAAAGCGGACGTTAAACGATGATGATGATGATGATGATGATGATGATACCATTATTACAAAGCGGTGAGCTGGCAGAAACATTAGCATGCCGGGCAAAATGCTTAGTGGTATTTTGTCTCTGTGGTTACGTTCTGAGTTCAAATTCCGCCAAGGTTGACTTTGCCTTTTATCCTTTCGGGGTCGATAAATTAAGTACCAGTTGCATACTGGGGTCGATGTAATTGACTTAATCCCTTTATCTGTCCTTGTTTGTCCCCTCTATGGTTAGCCCCTTGTGGGCAGTAAAGAAATAAGAAACATTAGCATGCTGGGCAAATTGCTTAGCAGTATTTCGTCTGTGTTTACATTATGAGTTCAAATTCTACCAGGGTCGACTTTGCCTTTCATCCTTTCGGGGTCGATAAATTAAGTACCAGTTACATACTGGGGTCAGTCTAATTGACTGGCCTCCTCCCCAAAAATTTTGAGCCATGTGTCTAGAGTAGAAAAGAGTATACCGTTATTACAATAAGGTTTGTTTTCTGGGGGGTTTTTTCTCGCAGTTAACACACCACCTCCACCCAAAATTACCTGGTACACCCACCAACCCTCATTTCTCTTAGATATTTGCGAAATGTGCTATCTCAGATGACGCAGGAATAGTATTTCTCTGTTATGAATCTAATAGGTAGATACTAGTACCGAGATCTCTTTTACTCTCTTTTACTTGTTTGAGTCATTTGACTGCGGCCATGCTGGAGCACTGCTTTGAAGAATTTTAGTCAAATGAATCAACCCGAGTACTTTTTCCTATTTTTTTTATTATTTGCCTGTTGCTTATTCTATTAGCCACTTTTGCCAAGTTACTAAGTTATGGGGATGTAAACATACCAACATCGGTTGTCAAGTGGTGGTGGGGGACAAACACAAACACATACACATAGATATATACATACATATGAATATATATATACACATTATTTACATTTGATGGATATTTGTCTTCATCTTGTTTGTTGATAACAACAAACAAGATGAGGACAAATATCTGTCAAATGTAAATAATGTAAATAATGTACATAATTCCTCATCTTTTAAATATAGAACTGAAATATATATATATATATATATATATATATATATATGCACACTCACACACATATGCACACATAGACACACACACACACACACACACACACACACATGACAGGCTTCTTTTACTTTCTGTCTACAAAAAACCACTCACAAGGCTTTGGTCGGCCCAAGGCTATAGCAGAAGACATTTACCCAAGATGCCATGCAGTGGGAATGTACCCAGAACCATGTGGTTGGGAAGCACACAGCCGCGCCTTCACTCTTTTACTTGTTTCAGTCATTTGACTGTGGCCATGCTGGAGCACCACCTTTAGTCGAGCAAGTCGACTCCAGGACTTATTCTTTGTAAGCCTAGTACTTATTCTATCGGTCTCTTTTGACAAACCACTAGATTACAGGGACGTAAACACACCAGCATCGGTTGTCAAGTGATATTGGGGGGACAAACACAGACACACAAACATACATATATATATACATATACATATATACGACAGGCTTCTTTCAGTTTTTATCTCCCAGATCCACTCACAAGGCTTTGGTTGGCCTGAGGTTATAGTAGAAGACACTTACCCAAGGTGCCATGCAGTAAATAAACTATTTGATGTTTTATTAAGAACGTATTTTTACAGAAAGAAATGAAAGAAAAAAAGACATTGAAAGTATAAAAGATCAAATTATCCAGACCCCCCACACACACACACAACTACCTCACCAAGGAAAGAAAGATAAAGAAAAAAAAACGGGGAGGTGAAATTAAGCAGCAGAAGACGGAGAGTGGAAGAAAGCAATGGGTCGTACACCCTAGCACGAATGTTGTGTTTAGCTGTGCCTCGGAAACGTGATTGCAAAGGCGTTGCCTAACGTTGAGCTTACTGGTGGCTTAAGCATAGGATAAAAGCTCTCTGCATGCAGTTTACAACAGCACTTTCATGTCCGTTGCAATGGGGGAGTAATCAGGCGAGAAAAATGGAGGTGGGATGTGTGCATTGAACAATTAACTAATTCAACCGTTCTCTGTGGTGTAAAATATTGTAGAAAGCTTGTGTCAGCATAGCTCGATTGCTAAATGGTATCTGATTTTATCTCTCCTCTCGTAGCTCATACAATCTTTTACTCGTTTCAGTCATTAGACTGCGGCCGACCATGCTGGAGTACTGCTTTGAAGAATTCCTTGTCAAATGTATCGACTCCTGTACTTAGTTAAATTATTTTTTTTCTGAGCCTGGTACTTACTGCTAAGTTACTGGGACATAAACACACCAGTATCAGTTGTCAAGTGAGGTGGAGAACTAACACAGACACAAAAACAAAAACACACACACACACACACACACACACACACACACACACACACACACGACAGGTTCCTTTCAGTTTTCTGTCAACCAAATCCACTCACAAGGCTTTGGTCAGCCTGAGGTTAGAGAAAAAGACGCCTGCCCAAGATGCCACACAGTGGGACTAAACCTGGAACCATGTGGCTGGGAAACAAACTTCTTACCACACAGTCACGTCTAACCATTATATTTGTTAAAAATATATCCTTTCTTAACCCTTTCGCATTCAGATTACTCTTTCAAACATAACACTTATTTATTCCCATTGTTTTGAATAAATCATGCATTATCTCATATCTTTGAGATTTCAATGATGTGATTGTTTAGTTTTAGAATGGCATTGTAGGGTTGGTGTGAGAAGCTGGTTCTGGTCAGTCTGAACATAAAAAAGGTAGATAATCTGGGCTGGATTTGGCTGGTTTAACCCTTTGGTATTCAGATTACTCTGTCAAATGTAATACTTATTTATTCACACTGTTTTGAATCAATCATGACTTATCTTGTAGCTTTGAGATTTCGATGGTGTGATTGTTTGTTTATAGAGTGACATCGTAGGGTAGGTGTGAGAGGCCAGATCTGGCTGGTTTGAATATCAAATAGGTAAAACATTTGGGCTGGATTTGGCTGGTTTAAATGCTAAAGAGATATACTTATGTGTGTAATCCCTTAGCATCCAGATTATTCTATTAAATGTAACACTTATTTATTCGTATTGATTTGAATTAATCATGCATTATCTTGTAGCTTTGGGGTTTCGATGATGTGATTGCTTATTTCTAGAATGACATTGTGGGGTAGGTATGAGGGCCTGGATCTTGCCAGTTTGAAGATAAAACAGGCAGAATATTTGGACTGGGTTTGGCTGGTGTAAGCCTTTAAGTGTTCAGATTATTCTATTAAAAATAAAGCTTATTTATTCACGTTGTTTGAATTAACCATGCATTATCTCATAGCTTTGAGATTTTGATGATGTGATTGTTTGTTTTTAAAATGATATATTGTAGAGTAGGTGTGAGAGGCTGGATCTAGCAATAAAACTGGTTATAAAACATAAAACAGGTAGTGTACTTGCACTGGATATGACCAGATTAACTGTTAAAGGGTTAATTTACTGAAATTGAAAAGCTTTCAGCAGTTCCTTTTGTTATCTAAAACACAAAGATTATCTCTATTGTTATAAACGTTTTGAAAGGAAAAGAAATGTTCCAAAAAGAGAGTGTTTATCTGATTCTATTTATTTTGGCACTAAATCTACAGCCATTTCTTTTACATTCCAGTGATTATAATATGCTTGGACCTATAACAGTAAAACACGCTCGTGTAACCCATAATTTCTGGAAATATGCACTGGGCTAAGAAACATCTGGATTTAATAATGATGTTTTCAACCAGAATTCAATCAAGAGAAATGTTTTCCAGATTGTTTTCCAGATCTACAACATTTACATCATCAGCAATTTCTGTTATCTCTGTTGAAAACGAGTGCTAGCTATTGTAGCCATTGATTAAAAAAAAAAAGAAAAAAAAGAAAAAGAGACAGAGTGGTTAACAAGTATTACGCAGAGTTTTATGAGTCTTCGAGGAAACCTTTATGTTGCTGCTCAACCTGCTAGAAACATTAGTCAAATCTCCCTCAAATTATACCTACTGTCTTTAAACAGAAAAAGGAAGGGCAACAACACACGCATGCACGCACACACACACAGTAGGTGCGAGAGGTCAGATCTGCATAGATGAGTGTGTGTATATATATATATATATATATATAGAGAGAGAGAGAGAGATAGATAGATTTAAATAATAAGGGTGAAAAATTAATTTGATTAATATCAATTTAAAACCAGTGGTGTTTGCTGAATTTTCTTGAGAACAATCTTTTCTTAGTGGTCAGACCATAGGTGGTCTTCTTCTAGCAAAAGGGATGTCCACTTAGTGGTCATCCCTCTTATATATATATATATATATATATATATATATATATATATATATATAAGATCCAGGGATTGAGGTGTAGGAAGAAAGTCATCTTCAAGCAATCTGTAGTAAATATAAAAAAACAACTTTCAGGAACAATAGTGATTTATTGAGGTAGAAAGTTGTGGATTCTTTTCATAATAAAGTACAATAAGATGAAAAAATATCTTTTTATATTTCACAGTAGGCAACCAGGGTTTCCAGGTATGCAAATAAGAATACAAGAGTTAATATTATACCACCAATATTTTCTCATTATATTCTCTTCAATTCCGTATTGTTGTTTATATCTATCTATCATTATCTTTCCTTACCATTTGCACCCTTATTTTTACTCTTATTTCGCCTGCCTCCTCCCCACCACCTTGTAAACTTACAAGTACATACATCTACATACATCTCTACTATTTTCATACAGAAAACACGCTTGCTCGCTCATTTGCACAACAATATAATATACATTCCTTAATTTTTAGTTTGTAGTATTTACTACAATTCTTCCCTATTTCCTCTTGAATTTCAATTCCACTACTTCCTCATCATTTCAAGCATACTTTTTCCTCCCTCTTGACCACAAATGTTTCCCCACCCTCTTCCCTCCACATTATCATTTTTTTTTTTTTTCAAATACCACTTCCCTTGCACATCTCTATGACTCCAAAATAGCCATATTGAAAACTACCTTGTCGAACAACCTTGCTTAAATTCCTTAACTCTCCCACTCCCTTTTCTTTTCATTCTTTTTATTCCTTTCTATTTTATTTCTTGTATTCCTAATTTTTCTCCACATTCATATTCTCCACTCTTACTGTGCTCTTTACACATTCTGATCAAATCTTCCACGTGTTAACATGTACCTCCATGCGACAATGTAAACTTTAATCAAGATTAATCAAAATACCCTTGACCTAACAAGTAGCTTGGGATGTACAACTCGCTTGGATATTTACCATTTCCAAGGTTCCACTTGCTATGAAAAATATGTAGCCCAGATCTTATCTACTCTTTTCCTTAACTTTTGTTATGTGTGTATATATATATATATATATATATATATATATATATATATATATGTATATATATATATATATATATATCAGGTCAGCTTGACTGGCTCCCATGCTGATGGCACATAAAAAGCACCAACCGATTGTGGCCAATGCCAGTACCCCCTGGCTGGCTCTTGTGCTGGTGGCATGTAAAAAGCAGCATTGAATGTGATCAATGCCAGTCTCACCTGACCGGCTCCTGTGCCAGCCAGGGGGTACTGGCATTGGCCACGATTGGCACATAAAAAGCACCCACTACACTCCTGGAGTGGTTGGTGTTAGGAAGGGCATCCAGCTGTAGAAGCTTGCCAGATCAGATTGGAGCCTGGTGCAGCCCACTGGCTCAACAGACCTCAGTCAAACCGTCTAAGACATGCCAGCATGGAAAATGGACATTAAACAATGATGATGATATATATATGATATATATACGATGAACTTCTTTTGGTTTCTGTCTACCAAATCCATTCATAAGGCTTTGGTCAATCTGGGGCTATAGTAGAAGGTACTTGTCCAAGATGCCACATAGTGGTACTGGATTTGAACCCTGTGGTTGGGAAGCAAACTTCCACCCACACAGCCACACCTAATCAAAAACAGCAGCTTAAAAAAATATATATATATATGGAATTTTTTCTTGCAGCATAAGATTTTTGCAATACGTTTGCATTATCAATTCTGATGCTGTTTGAATCTTACCATATAACCTAGGCTTCTGATAAAAATTTGGCAAGGCAGAACAACAAGACAGCTTTGAACAGTCTTGAAGTATGGAAGGAGGAGAGAGGGGCTTCTTTCAGTTTCCGTCTACCAAATCCACTCATAAGGTTTTCGTTGGCCTGAGGCTATAGTAGAAGATATTTGCCCAAGGTGCCACACAGCTGGAATGAACCTGGAACCATGTGGTTGGAAAGCAAGCTTCTTACCAGTCAGCCATGCCTACACATTATCTTATCTTGTAGGTTAGAAATTTTAAAGATGTAGTCGTATATTTTTAGAATGACATTGTAGAGTAGGTGTGAGATGTTGGATCTGGCCAATTTGAAACGCATAGAATATTTGGGCTGGATATGGCTGGTTTAAATTCTAAGGGTTAAAATTCATATGGTTCTAACAACCAGAAGGAATAAAAAGTAGACATGTCAATGAAAGAATAATTTATGCATGAATATTTTACTTGGAAATTTCGAGAACAATACCAATAATATTGGCTTCAAACTTTAGCACAAGGCCAGCAATTTTGAGGGAGAGGGCTAGTTGATTACATTAGTCCCAGTGTTCAATTCAGAATGTAAAGATGGGCAAAAAGCAGCTAAGCATTTTGCCCTACCAGTTCTGCCAGCTCAGAACCTTGAGAACAATACCAATATTGAAGTAGTTGTATGCTGTCAACTTAATGTGACAGTCCCCCTGAAGGGAATAATACTACTGTTGGTTAGACCTAGGAAGCTGCATCGCTTCCTGTCGGCCTTGACACATTTCCTGTATCCTTATGTTTACAAGGGGAGACAAGCACCTCCGCCCAGCTAAGCCTGCATCCAGAGACATGTTTCTGAGTCTTTGCTCGTCTCCTCCTTGTAAACATAAGGACACAGGAAATGTGTCAAGGCTGACAGGAAGCGATGCTGCTTCCTAGATCTAACCAACAGTAGTATTATTCCCTTCAGGGGACTGTCACATTAAGTTGACAGCATACAACTACTTCATTGTATCACTATTACATAAATCTCTCTGAGAGATTTAGAAATGTATTATTTCTAAATACCAATATTGATTTCAAATTTTGGCTGAATGCCAACAATTTTTGGGGAGGGAGTACATCTACTACATTGACCCTAGTGTTCAACTGGTACTTTTTTTTATCCACCCCAAAAGGATGAAAGACAATGTCAACCTTGGCAGAACTTGAACTCAGAATGTAAAGACAGGCAAAATGCAGTTAAACACTTTGCCCGGGGTGTTGATGATTCTGCCAGCGCTCCACCTCGAGAACCTTATCAATATTCTTTTCTATCCTAGGCACAAGGCCCGAAATTTTTGAGGAGATGGTGGGAAGTCGATTAGATCGACCCCAGTACACAACTGGTACTTAATTTATCGACCCCCAAAAGGATGAAAGGCAAAGTTGACCTCGGTGGTGTTTGAACTAAGAACGTGAAGATAGACGAAATACCACTAAGCATTTTGCTCGGCATGCTAATGTTTCTGCCAGCTCACTGCTTTGAGAACATTATCAATATTAGCAGCAAATGTAACAGCTTTTGGAATTGTGATTGCTTCATCAAGACATATTTCAAAGGTTGTGCTTTTTTTTAGTCAAAGAACAAGAGACAGCTTCACAGAATATCTGAACAAAAAAGATAGTAGTGCACTTAGAATTCTTGTAGTCAACTAAAAATATTCTTTTCTACACTAGGCACAAGGCCCGAATTTTTTGGGGGGAGGGGGCCAACCAATTAGATCAATCCCAGTACACAACTGGTACTTAATTTATTGACCCCAAAAGGATGAAAGGCAAAGTCGACCTCGGCGGAATTTGAACTCAGAATGTAAAAAAGCCAAATAAAAACATTGATTGTATCATGTTTAACCATGGGAGTAATGAGGATCATTTAAACCACTGGACCATGTGCCTTCACACTTATTACAATTCTAATCTGGTGGTGGTGCCCTTGGGCAGGTCCTGTGCATGTGAACCTTCTCCAGCACTCTATAAGACCTGGGAAGGCCCTTACCCTCCCCTGCTACCATTAAGTAGATTACTGGAACTTTGGCTACCATGACTAGACCTGGAATGAATACTGGAGTGGTTTCCTCTTCTTCAGGCAGGTGGGATTTGAACTCAGAATATAGAGAGCTGGACGACATACCATAAAGCATTTCTGCCAAAGCATCAGTGATTTTTGCCACTCTCCCACATGCAGAGCAACATAAAATGAAGTGTTATGCTCGAGAATACAATGTGCTGCCCAATAAGGGAATTGAACCCATGATCTTGCTATTGTGAATGCAACTCCGTAGCCACTAAACTATGTGTCTTCACTTGTTACACTACTAAGTCTTAAATCCGTTTCAAATGTTGGCACAAGGCCAGCAATTTCAGTGTGGGGTTTAGTCGATTTCATTGACCCCAGTGCTTAACTGGTACTTATTTTATTGACCCCAAAAGGATGAAAGGCAAAGTCAACCTCGACAGAATTTGAACTCAGAGCATAAAGACGGATGAAATGCTGCTAAGCATTTAGCATAGCACAGTAAAATTTTTGCCTGCTTACCACCTTACTAAGTTTTAAATTGCCAAACAATTACAGAATTTTCACTTAATTTATTTTTTACAAATAACAAACCAAAAACAGCCAACACGTATTCTATAAATTAAATTTTCAAATTAAAATATGCAAGGCTTATAATTTTATTCACTCGTTACTTATAAATTCCAATGATGTGGGGGAATTTGGTTCATTCTGAGAAAGCAATTCATTCTTCATAGAATAAATTCAAAGAATTAAAGAAATAAAAAATAAAAAAATGGCAGAGACAATCATATATACATAACCGTAACAAAAGCGATAAGACTATTTCCAATACGTGGCATCAACAGCTGTCCAAAAATATTAATTATATAATTTTTATACAATGCTGTCCTGATGTACATACCAGAGGCGTAATAGAAAAAGAATGTGTCCACAACTTTAGAAATAAAGGATATTGGTGCAGTGTTTGCATGAATTCATTGTAAATATATCATTCCTGATATTATTTACCAAGACAAAGGACAAAAGTTATACCATTTTGTAGAGGTTAGCTGTTGAGCGAATATAACTCAATCTATTGACTGCATTGATAATTCTCCCACCCAACACTCCAAGCCAGGGATAATGGTAGACCTTGACCACACCCATCATCTCTTACTAGCACACAAGACATGCCATTGTTGGACAAATCTCTTGTCCCACATATCTAAACCCATTCTCAGTGTTCAGATTACACTGTATATTCCAACTTTGTTTATAATGACCCTCGCCCCAAGATGCTGTCTCCATACAGTTTCTTGATGTGCTAAATCTCTGGTTACACTGGCTGATGTAGTCCTAGATGTACTTTGCCTGGAAAAAAAAAACAATGCAAAAAGATCTTATATAACTGCCTTCCTGAGTTCACACAGAATGCACTCAACACTTTTAGTCTTTTAGCTATTTAAGGCATTAGACAGTGGCCATGCTGGAGCATATTTTGAAACTTCTACACAGTTTCCATCTACAAGCTTCGACAGAGTTTCCATCTACAAGCTTCCACAGAGTTTCCATCTACAAGCTTCCACACAATTTCCATCTACCGATTTCATTCACAATGCATTGGTTGTCCAAAGTTAAAATTTAAAAAAAAAACATATTTTTCCAAGATATCATGCAGTGGTATTGAACCTGAGATCATGCAGTTCTGAAGTGAACTTCTTAACCACACAGCCAATTATTCTTCCTCGGCTAGCTGTTTACAATAAAAACAGCTCTGGAAAATTTGGCTTATGGTCACAACAAGTTCAACTGCATTCTTGAGTCACTCAGAAATCCACGAGAAAGTAAGTCACATTGCACAGTGAGTTAGTCTTACACACTCTTTCATATTGTTTTATTTAACATGGTTGTGTGTTGTGCTAAATAAAATGTTCCAACCTTGAAATGCAGTGTTAAATCACACACACACACACACACACACACACACACACACACACACACACACACACACAAACATTGATTCTATAGCAGTACTTTTCACTTTTTACTCGTTTCGGTCACTGGGCTGCAACCATACAGGGACACCACTTTGATGGGTTTCACTCAAAACAGATAAAATCTAGTGCTTGTTTCTTTTTTGGTACGGCTGGTACTTATTCTATCAGGCTCTTTAACCAAAGCACCAATTTATAGGACAAACTCAATGCAAATAGATACACACATATATAGATACATAGGTGTAGGTGTGGCTGTGTGGTAAGAAGCTTGCTTCCCTACCACATGGTTCTGGGTTCGGTGTCAAGCAGTGGACCAGTGTCTTCTACTGCAGCCTTGGGACAACCAAAGCCTTGTGAGTAGATTTGGAAAGAAAGAAACCATTGTATATATATATATATATATATATATATATAGACATGGGTGGGCTGTGTGGTAAGAAGCTTGCTTGTCTACTACATGCTTCCAGATTCCATGCAGTAGGCAAGTGTCTTCTACTATAGCCTTGGGCTGACCAAAGACTTGTGAGTTGATTTGGCAGAAGGAAACCATTGTGTATATATATATATATATATATATATATATATATATATATATATATATTTATATACACCAGTCCTCAGTCAAATCGTCCAACCCATGCTAGCATGGAAAGCGAACGTTAAACGATGATGATGATGATGATGATGATATATAGCCATGGCTGTGTGATTAAAAGTTTGCTTCTCAACCACATGGTTCCAGGTTCACTCCCACTGCATGGCACCTTGGGCGAGTGTCTTCTATCATAGCCCCAAGCTGACCAAAGCCTAGTGAGTGGATTTGGTAGACAGAAACTGAAAGAAGCTCATCATATGTGTGTGTGTGTGTGTATCTGTGGTTGCTCCCCCACCCTCGTCGCTTGGCAACCAATGCTGGTGTTTTTATGTCCCTGTAACTAAACAGCTCAGCAAAAGCGACCGATAGAATAAGTACTAGGCTTAGAAAGAACAAGTCTTGGGGTCGATTTCTTCAACTAAAAACCCTTTAAAGTGGTACTCCAGCATGGCCACAACCAAATGACTGACATAAGTAAAAAGCTAAAAAAATAAACACACATACATGCACACACACACATACACATAAATATATATATATATATATATATATATATATATATATATTGATGGATAAAATGATGGATTATTTCGGGATTTTTTCGGGAATAAATGATGGATTTTTTCCCTTATGAGGTTTCTTCATGCTAGCTACTTGATAAATTCTTGTAAAAGAATTCGTCCTATTATTGAATTTATATATATATATATATATATATATATATATATATATATATATATATATATATATATACATATTGATGATGGAACCATGTCAAAGGCACCCTGTACACTCTGTAGAGCAGCTGGCATTAGGAATGACATCCAGCCATAGAAACCAAATATAAACAGACTATGGTACCTAATATGGCCCCTAGCATTACCAGTTCCTGTCAAGCCACCCAACTCATGCCAGCATGGAAAGCAGATGTTAAATGTTGGTGATGATGATATATGTGTGTGTGTGTGTATGTGGAGGCACAAGGTTTAGAGACCAGGGTGTTTTGATTCCTGGACTGGGCGACATGTTGTGTCCTTGAGCAAAACACTTCATTTCACATTGCTCCAGTCCACTCAGTTGACAAAAATGAGTAATCTTGTGATGGACCAGTGTCCTGTCCAAGGGTGGAAATATATATGCCACAAAATCTGAAAAATCAGCCTTATGAGCCTATGGCTCAGGAAGAACCATTCATCCTGATCCCTTGATAGACATGGCTATGTGGTAAGAAGTTCGCTTTCCAACCATATGGTCCCGGGTTCAGTCCCACTGCGTGGTACCTTGGGCAAGTGTCTTCTACTATATCCCTGGACCGACCAAAGCCTTGTGAGTGGATTTGGTAGATGAAAACTGAAAGAAGCCCAATGTATATCAATGTATATATATATATATAAATATGTGCGTGGGTGCGTGTATTTATGTGTGCATGTGTCTGTGTTTGTCCCCCTGCCATCACTTGACAGCCAATATTATAAGAAGACATACAGGTGTCTTCTTAAATTCGAAAAATGAAATTTTTAGTCAGTGCCCTCATGACAGAAAACTTATGCTGGAAGCATAGGCTTTCCTGCTGTTG
>NC_142944.1:18333952-18351452 GCF_046866305.1 Octopus bimaculoides | reverse complement strand
CTGGGCACAGGTACCATCACGATTTTGCTTTCGCTTGCCCCAACAGGTCTTCACAAGCCGAGTTTCGTGTCCTGCATAGGAGCCAGTCCCGCGGCACTGGCAACGATCTCATATATATAGTGAGAATTTACAAAAAACAAAAGACGAAGACGGGTGTGTAAACAACAAACAGATGTATTAGTTTAATGCTCGGGAAGTGAGAGTCTTTTACGTTTTGAGCCTATGCTCTTCGACAGAAAGAATCACAGAAATAAACAGGGAGAGAAAACAGAAAATCGCTTAGGTATTGCACTTTATATCCAATTAAAGAAAAAATATCCCACCTAAAAATCAAATAAAATACATGTGAAAATATGTACAAATCCCTTAATTCTTTTCTACTCAAAGCACAAGGCCTGAGTACAAATCATTTATTAAAACAGATAGGGGATAATAAATTTTTTTTGTATTATGTTATTCTTTTCGTCTTCAACGTGTTTCAGTCATTTGACTGCAGCCATGCTGAAGCACTGCCTTAATGGGTTTCAGTCAAAGAAATCAACCCCAGGACCTATTCTTTGTAAGCCTAGCATTTATTCTATCAGTCTCTTTTGCTGAACTGCTAAGTTACAAGGGATGTAAACATACCATCATTGGTTGTCAAGCGATGGTTGGGGACACAAACACAGACACAAAGACACACACACACACACACACACACACACACACATACATGTATAGATTGGCTTTTTTCAATTTCTGTCTACCAAATCTACTCACAAGGCTTTGGAGGGCCTGAGGCTATAAGTAGAAGACACTTGCTCAAAGTACCCAAGATACTAAGTGGGATTGAACCCGGAACAATGTGGTTGGGAAGCAAGCTTCTTACCACATATCCACGTGGCTTATTTTTATTATTCAAATCACATGTCTTGGAACCAATCATTGATTTAAGTTGAGGTATGCCCGTATTCTAAAGTAACCACATTGGCATCACGTGTCTTAGATAACCTGATTTAACAAAAAAGCCTTTCTCTAGAACAGACCAATAAAGAAAAAAGGAAAAATGCATGAGAATACAGTTAGCAGCTATTCATAATTAAAACTTCCAACTAATTGGTTGTGTAATTAAGACATTGGACAGAAAATTTTACCATATTTGTTCTGAGACTTGGGACTCTGAGTTCAAATTTCACTGGGGACAACTTTGCCATTCGTCCTTTCAGGGTGAATAAAAAAGATTAATCTAAGGTGGTGGGTTGATGTGACTGTAGATTGTTAGACTGGTACCTTGTGCTATTTGTTCTGGCTCCAAGTTCTGAGTTCTGAGTTCAAATCCTGCCACAGTCTACTCTTTCTCCTCTCCCTCCTTCCCCCTCCCACATCCTCCTACCTACCTACCTCCCTATTTACCTACCTATTTACCTACCTTCCTACCTACCTACCTACCTACCTACCTACCTACCTACGTCCCTCCCTCCCTACCTACCTACCTACTTACCTACCTACCTACATACATACATATATATACACACATACATACTTACACATACATGCATAAACGCACCATACACACACATACATGCATACACACATACATACATGCATACATACATACATACATACATGCATACATACATACACTCACACATATAGACATACATATATTCACACATATATAGACATACATACATATGTGCATGAGTACATGCATATACACACACACACACATATATGCATGTGCACATACATACCATACATGCTTGCATGCATACATACATACACACACATACATGCATACATACATACACACACATACATGCATACATACATACATATTCATTTAGCATTTAAACTGACCATGCCATGGTCCAATTATGTTCGAACTGTCCAAATACACTTTATGTTCAGACTGGCCAGATCTATCCTTTCACACCTACCCTACAATATCATTCTAAAAGCAACCAATCACATCATTGAAGCTTTGAAGCTGTGAAATAATCCATGGTAAATTCAAAACATAAATAAACAGGCATTACATTTGACAGAATAACCCGAACACCTGAAGAGTTAAAGTTAAGTTTAACAATACAATTATACCATAAAACTATAGGCTTTCAATAATTGACCATCCTAAATTGTCTACATAATTAAACCTTGGGAGAGGCATTATGCCGGTAATAAACACACGCACTGGTTCAGTCCTTTATTAGTTTATAAACAGTATTTAGTGGAGAGACAAGTTACTGAAGAGATTGCAAGAGTGCAATGAAATGATTTAACAAAAAAGAAAACTAAATACTGTTTATAAATAAATAAAGGACTGAACCAGTGTGTGTGTTTATTACTGGCATAATGCCTCTCCCAAGGTTTAATCGTATTTCTTTCAACACACGTATCTACATCAAAAATCTTGCACACCAAATACACATACGAAATTGTCTGCATAGCTTATTATTATTATTATTATTATTATTATTATTATTATTATTATTATTCTCTTTCTTTTTACCCTTAATCAAACTTTTAAGCAATGCATTAACATACCATTAAACACTATTAATCTTTTCCTTTCTTCTAAATTCACTGATGCCTTACAATTTCGGTCTTTGTTCCATCCCCATTCTAAGATGTCTGATCTCTGCTTAACCAAGATATACTTGCACATGCAGTAATACTTTGAAACAACATTCTTTTGACATAGGTGGCAATAGATGGAACAAGATTATAGTTTACAGAGAAACTGAATGCAATTTCTTCTGATATTCCTCCATTTAGTAATTTCCATTTAACAAGATAAAGTAATGATTTGTTGATACATCTCTAGGAACTATCACCATGCTGAACATCTTGGCATATCATGTGGTGTCTCTCTCGCTCTCTATTTATTTTCATTTTGCAGCCATTTGTCGCGTCTATGACTGTTTATGGCTTTGGCATGACTTGGAAAACTTTCTCCATACTGGTTTGTTTTTTTGCTTGGGTTTGTCATTTATTATGATCAATTTCTTTCCATTTCATATACCTTTTTTGCAGTATCTTTGAATTCATATACCTTTCTGCAGTATCATTGAATTCCAGTCTAAAATTTCCATGGTTTCTTTTCCCCTTACATAGTTGGAAGTAAAGGCGTTGTCTGGGGAGTTTGCTGTTGTCCGTCCTGTGTATGTGTCCCAACTTATTACAGGTAAGTTCCTTGCCATCAATTCACCTCAGGGAAAGCTCACTGCCACCAATTCACCATGAAGAAAGTTCACTGTGAGCAAAGTTTACCAAGAAAATATATTCATAGTAACTCACCATTAATAGTTTAAAATTATTTTATTGTAAAAGGAAACAGTGAATTGATGATGGCGAACTTTCCCTGTGGTGAACTGATGACGGTGAACTTACCAGACATGGTTCCAACCAATATAAATTTAGACACATATATATATACACATATAAGTTTATACACGTATATATACACTTGTAGATATATATTTTATTATAGTTCTTTTTATTGTATTTACTTATTAAATTTTTCTCTATATGACTGTGGATTTTCATGGATGAGTTCATGAACTTTGGTTCTTTTCTGTCTTCTACTATAGTCTCGGGCCGACCAAAGCCTTGTGAGTGGATTTGGTAGACGGAAACTGAAAGAAGCCCGTCGTATATATATGTATATATATATCTGTATATGTGTGTATGTGTTTGTGTGTTTGTGTTTGTCCCCACCCAACATCGCTTGACAACAGATGCTGGTGTGTTTACGTCCCCGTAACTTAGCGGTTTGGCAAAAGAGACCGATAGAATAAGTACTAGGCTTACAAAGAATAAGTCCTGGGGTCGATTTGCTCGACTAAAGGCGGTGCTCCAGCATGGCTACAGTCAAATGACTGAAACAAATAAAAGAGTAAAAGAGTATATATATATATATATGAGAAAGGTTGAGTTCAATTTCATCCCTTTACTTTTAGTAGATTTCTAATAAAGATTGTAGATATTAAATTTGTAGCTCACTATTGTATTTTTTTTTTAAATATGAAATGTTACAAGTATAATGTATGTTATGAGCATTTATAGAACATGTATCCTATATAAACTCAACAAACAATTAAAGACAGAGAAAAGAAGATTTTAACATATATATATATATATATATATATATATATATTCCTCTATTTGCTTATCTTTTTCTGTTCATGTGTTGATTCATCATAGAACATGTCTTTATACCATTTCTCTTTTGCTTCACCATACTGTCTCTGTTCTTCTTGATTCATAATGGCATCTTTCTTTCTATTCCATCTTTGACTCATTGTAGAATATTACTATCATGTTGTTTAAATAAAACAAAAAAATTTTTTTCTTTTTTTTAAAATTAAAATTGAAGCAGAGTAAATTCATTTCTTAAACATCAAAAATAAATATGAATCTGAAAAGAATCAAATGTAAAAAGTCTTGTATTATAAAACATGGAAGGGCAGGAAAAGTCTTGCAGAAGAGACGTAAATCTATGTTGCAAAACGAATATTTTATATAACATCCATTTACATTAACAAGAAGCAAATGCTGTAAAAGTTTCCCAAAATAGCTACATATAGCGTTGACATGGACCAAGATACTTCCTGTAATGACAAATTTAGCAACAGACCTACATTAGAATATTTCCCCAAGATAGCAACAGTCTCCAATTAATTTCAAAGGCTTATCAAAATAGTAGTATGGATAGCAAACATCTTACAGACCCATGATAAATTGCAAACATATGTGGAGTTCTTCTTCCTAAACAGATAGACGTACTCTTCTCTCTGTTACTTAAATATATTATATACATTTTGAATATATCTATGTATGTTTGTTTAATGGAAATGGATATGGGCATATGTATTTGTGTATTTATGTATGTGTATATTTATGCATGCATGTGTGATTGTGTGTGTGAGTGTGTATACACATATACATAAATATATGTGTATAGATACATACAAGAACACAGACGCACATTTATATATATGTATGTAAGTATGTATGTATGTATGTATGTATGTATACATATATGTATATATACATGCATATATATATGTATGTATGTATGTATGTATGTATGTATAGATACATACATACATACATACATACAGGAACACAGGCACACATTCATATATATATATACACACATATATATATAGTTCAAATTTACAGAAAACAAAAGACAGGTGTAGGAACAAGAAGCAGGTATATTAATTAACACTCAGGAAGAATGGAGAAGTCTTTTATGTTTTGAGGCTACGCTCTTCGACAGAAAGGATTAAGAGGAAAAACAGGAGAATGAAAAAAAAAATGGAGAGAGAGAAAATTGTGTAGGGATTAACAGTACAACTGGATAAAATAGCCAGAAGAGGCTGAATGAAAGGGAGATAATGATGGTGACCCAGTCGAACGAATTTGCTCTTGCACGTGTGTGTATATGTGAGAATGCTGAGTGTGAATGTGTGTTTATGAATGGGGGTGAACGTGTGAGTATGTATGTGTGGGCGAGCTGAAAAATATGTGGACCTGTGTGTATATGTGTAGGTGACCCAGTGCGTACACTATGTGGAGTGATTTACGTTACACATACTGATATGTATGTATGTGTGTGCATATGGACGTGTGTACATATGTGTGTAGTTAGCATGTATGTGTGCAAACGCATTGGCATGGGTGTATGTGTATGTGTATAAGTTTGTATGTATGTATGTATGTATGTATGTATGTATGTATGTATGTATGTATGTATTATGTATGTATGTATGGATGGATGTATGTATGTATAGATAGATACATACAAGAACACAGGCACACATTTATATGTATATATATATATATATACACACAGACCTAGTGTATGTGTTGTGTGGAGTGATGTGCATTTTGTGTATTTGTGTGTGTGTGTGTGTGTGTGTGGACGTGTGTATATGTATGAGTGAGTGTTTGGATGTGTGTATATGTGTGAAGCTAACGTGTGTGTGTGTGTGTGAACATGCATGTGCAAATGATTATGTTTAGCAGTTAATGTGTGCTTATTCAGGTGGTCTGTATGTGTGTATGTGTGTTTGTGGATATGTAATGTGCATGAGTGTAGTGTATGTTTGTGGGTGAAAGTTGTGTCTATGTGTGTTGCATGTGTTAATGCGTGTTGTGTGTGTATGTATATATTGTCTGTGTTTAGGTATTATGTGCTTGTGTGGGTATGGAAGTGTGCATGATGGTGTGTGGTGTGTGTACTGAGTTGAACAGTGTGTAGGGGGTGCTTGTATAGTGGTATGTGTGGCGACACTATTGAAGATTGTGTGTGGATGTGTGGATAATGGTGTGTGGTGTGGGTGCTGAGAAATGTTTAGTGATAGTGTATGGGGGTGGGACAGTGTTTGTAGGTGTGTGTATGTAATGGTGTGCAAAGTGGGTAATGAGTTGAACAGTGTGTATGCGTGTTTGTATGGTGGTGTGTGTGTGGTGAGGGTACTGAGGTAGGCAGCATGTAGAGGAAAGGGAGGAGCAGTTGAATGTCAGAGGTGTATGGTAATCTGTGTGAGGTGGTGTCAGATGAAGAGAGGTAGTGAGTTGAGCCTATAAGGTGCAAAAGAACAAAGGGAGAAAAATCAGTTCCTATTCACGGTGCAGGTGAGAGTCCAGGTGGCCCCTGTGCAAAGACACACTGAACACAGACAGACGTTGTAGCAAATGACTGGTAAAGTGGAAGTGGCATGACACTGTGGTCATTGCAAATCTGATGTCTTGGAGGTGCTCTACAAACCGGTCAGTCAAGCAGCGTCCTGTTTGACCAATATACAGGGAAAGACAGAGAGAGCAGGAGATGCAGTAAATAACAATACTGGAGGTGCAGGTAAAGGAGTCAGTAATGTGATAGAGGCAGTGGTGGGTGCCAGTGAGGATAGTGGCTTTCGAGAGGTGTTGGAGAGATAGTGGTATTGAAAAGGTGTGACAGCGTGGGTGAGAGTAGGGGAAGGAACCAGGCTGGGAGGCAGAGGTAGGGAAGAAACTGTGGATCAGGTCATGCAGGTTATGGGCTCGTTTGAGGGAGGGAAGGGATGGGTTAGAGAAGATGTGCGAGGTTGACGTGTTGGACTGGAGTTGCTGGAGGGCTTGGAGAAAGGTGCATTGGAGGGGTAGGATGTTTATGGATGGGAAACTCAGGGTAATCCCATAAACCGGCCATTTATGGATTGGAAACCCAGGTTAATCCTATAAACTGGTCATTTATGGATGGGGAAGCCAGGGTAATCCCATAAACCAACCTTCCCCATTGTGCTGGTATGGTCATGTGGCGAAAATGGATGAGGATAGCTGTGTGAAAAAGTGCCACACCCTAGCGGTTGAGGGAAACTGTGGAAGAGGTAGACCCAGGAAGACCTGGGATGAGGTGGTGAAGCACGACCTTTGAGCATTAGGCCTCACCGAGGCAACGGCTAGTGACTGAGACTTTTGGAAATATGCTGTGCATGAGAAGACCCGGCAAGACAAGTGAGACCATAACCTGTTGCCTTTACCAGGGGTGTAGCCAGCCCACTTATGCATACCTTTCCTACATTGGACACTAAACTCTCGGAGTGGTTGGCGTTAGGAAGGGCATCCAGCTGTAGAAACTCTGGCAGATCAGATTGGAGCCTGGTGCAACCATCTGGTTTGCCAGTCCTCAGTCAAATCGTCCAACCCATGCCAGCATGGAAAGTGGACGTTAAATGATGATGATGATGATATATATATATATATATATATATATATATATATATATATATATATATATATATATATATATATATATGTATGTGTGTGTGTGTGTGTGTGTGCGTGTATGTATGTTTGTATTTATAGGAACAAAACATCATTCATGGAGTTTAAAAAAGCATATCATGAAATGAAATAACACATTACAGAAAAGCAGAGGAATCCAAAGAAATAAACAAATCAACCAATATTTGGGATGCTAGAACACTATATCAACAAAAACAGCAAAGAGATCACCACAAGCAAGTAGCATTTATCAATTCAGTTAACAAACCCTATTGTATAGCAGCAGTACTTGATCACCTGTTGAGTTCAGAATTTATTGAAGATAGTAATGCCTTCAAAGAAATCAAACAAAGAAATGTACTACCCATCCTTAAAATCTGCTGAATGAATAGCAAAATAAATCCAACACCACCACACATACCTCCATCGCCATGTACTTACCATTCCTTCCTCAATTCTTATCATCTTTTACTCCTCCCCACCAATATACACAAGGAAATGCCCACTAAACTCACTTGACTTTCAACCTGGTAAAAAAAGAAAAAACATCCCTCTGTGGTACATCCATTAATGTTATATCACCTGAAGAAATGAATCCATGAAGATAATCTGCCTGTTGCCCAAAGATACTATGGACTACACTGTAATCATCCCAGGACTTACGAGTCAAGTGATTCATGAAAACACACATACCGATACATTAAATGTTTATATTTTCCATCCAAGAATGATTGTTATCATTATTATTATTATTATTCTGAAAGACTCTCCGATAGTTCTTAATTTTCGGTTGTTCTTTACTCGAAAGTAGGCAATAACAAATCACCAAAAGTTTCAAGTAGTGCCTTCTGCTGTGACTCAAAGAGACAATGCTCTCCTTAGAATGCGAGCTGTACCCAACAGTGCTGTCTTCTATTATTATTAATATTATTATTATTATTATTATTATTATTATTATTATTATTATTATTATTATTATTGTGAGCTGGCAGAATCGTTAGCACCCTGCAGAAATGCTTAGCAGTATTTTTCCTGTCACAACATTCTAAGTTCAAATTCTACAGAGGTCGAGTTTGCCTTTTCATCCTTTCGGGGTCGATTAAGTACCAGGGAAACACTGGGGTCGATGTAATCAACTAGTCCCCTCCCCACCAAATTTGAGGCCTTGTGCCTCCAGTAGAAAGGATTATTATTACCTCCTTCTTAGCAAAGGTGCAGGTATTGTTTTCAGTTGTGTTTGTTTGTTTGTCTGTGGACAAGATATCGCAAAAACTGTTGGATGGATTCAGATGAAACTTTCAGGGATGTTTGGCCTCATGACTGGCACAAACTGATTAGATTTTGGGAGTAATCTGGTACTGGACAAGGATTCTGGATTATTTTTTTCTGTTCTTTTACTTAATTTTTGAGAGCGGTCGGGTTCATTTTTAGTATTCTCGTTTGTGAGAGCAATCGAGTTTATTTCAGATATTCTCATTTTAAAAATCAATCTCCGGCTAATTGTTGAGAGGACATTGGTGTTGCCTTGGAGGTTTGCTCTATCTAAGTGCTCTTGTTATATTTATTATTATTATTATAATCATAATCATCATCATCATCATATTATTATATCATAATCATCATCATCATCATTTAACGTCTGCTTTCCATGCTGGCATGGCTTGGACGATTTGACTAGGGACTGGTAAACCAGATGGCTACACCAGGCTCCAATCTGATCTGGCAGAGTTTCTACAGCTGGATGCCCTTCTTAACACCAACCACTCCAAGAGGGTAGTGGGTGCTTTTACATGCCACCGGCACGAGGGCCAGTTAGGTGGTACTGGCAACGGCTATGCTCAAATGGTGTTTTTACATGTCACCTGCACAGGAGCCAGTCCAGCGTCACTGGCAACACCTTCACTCGAATGCCATTTTTCACATACCACCGGCACAAGTGCCAGTAAGGCGACAATGGTAACAATCATGCTCAAATGGTGTTTTTTACTTGTCATCAGCATGGGGGCCAGTCAGCAGCCCTGGCAACAATCACGCTCAGATGGTGCTCTTAGTGCTCCACTAGCACGGATGCCAGTCATGCGGTGCTATCATCGAATTTGTTTCCGATTTCACTTGCCTCAACAGGTCTTCACAAGCAGAGTTTAGTGTCCAATGAAAGAAAGGTACGCCTAAGTGGGCTGGTTACACCACTGGCAGAGGCCAGGAGTTATGGTCTCACTTGGCTTGCTGGGTCTTCTCACACAGCATATTTCCAAAGGTCTTGGTCACTAGTCATTGCCTCGGTGAGGCCTAATGTTCAAAGGTCATGCATCACCACCTCATCTCAGGTCTTCATGGGTCTACCTCTTCCACAGGTTCCCTCAACTGCTAGGGTGTGGCACTTTTTCACACAATTATCCTCATCCATTCTTGCCACATGACCATTCCAGCGCAATCATCTCTCTTGCACACCACAACTGATGCTTCTTAGGTTCAAATTTTCTCTCAAGGCACTTAAACTCTGTCGTGTATGCACACTGACATTACACATCCAGCGGAGCATACTGGCTTCGTTCATTGCAAGCTTACGCATGTCCTCAGCAGTCACGGCCCATGTTTCACTGCCATGTAGCATGGCTGTTCATACACATGCGTCATACAGTCTGCCTTTTACTCTGAGTGAGAGTCCCTTTGTCACCAGCAGAGGTAAGAGCTCTCTGAATTTTGCCCAGGCTATTCTTATTCTAGCAGCTACACTTTCAGAGCACCCTCCCCCACTACTGACTTGGTCACCTAGGTAATGGAAGCTATCAACTACTTGTAGTTTTTCTCCCTGGAATGTGGCAGAAGTTGTTTTCTGCACATTCACAGTGTCTATAGCTCCTGAACATCTGCTACAAACGAAAACTAACTTCCCAGTTAGCCTTCCTTTGATATTGCTGCACCTCTTATGTGTCCATAGCTTACACTGGGTACATCTTATAGAGTTTCTACCTACACCTTTTCTACAGATCGAGCAGGACCATCTACCTGAAGGGATTTATGGTTTGTCTGCCTTCCTACTTATAAGGACTTTAGTTTTAGCTAGGTTGACTCTAAGGCCCTTCGATTCTAGTCCTTGCTTCCACACCTGAAACTTCTCCTCTAGTTCTGATAGTGACTCAGCAATTAGAGCAAGGTCATCAGCATAGAGAAGCTCCCAGGGGCATCCTGTCTTGAATTCCTGTGTTATTGCCTGGAGGACTATGATGAATAAGAGGGGGCTGAGGACAGAACCTTGGTGGGCCCCTACCTCTACTCGGAATTCTTCACTGTACTCATTGCCAACCCTCACCTTACTGACAGCGTCTCTGTACATGGCTCACACAACTCTAACTAACCATTCTTCTATCCCAAGTTTCCTCATTGACCACCAGATGAGGGATTGGAGGACCCTGTCAAAGGCTTTCTCCATGTCAACGAAAGCCAGGTACAGAGGTTTATCTTTGGCTAGGTATTTCTCCTGAAGCTGTCTTACCAGAAATATAGCATCAGTGGTGCATTTCCCAGGCACAAACCCAAACTGCATCTCATCTAAACTGACTCGCTCCCTAAGCAGTTGAGCTATGACCCTCTCTGTGACTTTCATTACCTGATCTAAAAGCTTGATGCCTCTGTAATTATTTGTATCTAAAGCATCACCTTTACCGTTGTAACAGTTGACTATGGTGCTACTACACTAGTCATTGGGTAAGACTCCTTCGTGTATCACCTGGTTAACAATACGGGTGACTAGGCTATAGCTGACACCGCCAGATATTTTGAGCATATTGGCAGTGATTCCTGATGGGCCGGGGGCTTTTCCTGTCTTCATACTCTTAATTGCTTTATCTACCAAGGTACTGTCAATTAGGATAGCTGGTCCCTCTGTTGGGTCGACACTCGGCACACTCTCTTTCTCCCATTCATTCTCTTTATTGAGCAACCTTTCATAGTGGCATCTCCAAACCTCTCTCTTTGCAGCCTCGTTTATATATCTTTATATATATATATATATATATATATATATATATATATATATATATAGATAGATAGATAGATAGATAGATAGATAGATAGATAGATAGATAGATAGATAGATAGATAGATAGATAGACAGATAGATATATATATACATATATATATGAATATTTAGTAGAAGTAACAGAGTGACTAAAAATTTGATAATTTCATACATTGGCGTTAATAGAAATATATATAAACTTATATTCTGATTTATATTTTTCCTTCTTGCTTCCTGTATGTGTGTGTGTGTGTGTGTGTGTTTGTGTGTCTGTGTCTGTGTGTGAGTATCTGGGTGTGTATGTGTTTGTGACAAAATATTATATGTGTGTGTTGTATGTTGGTGAACTTGCATGCATTATATATATATATATATATATATATATATATATATATGCAAGTAATATGTGTGTGCATATTTGAGTGTATGTGTATGTGTGTGTTTACATATACATAAAAGAACGGAGATATAATATTTTATGATAAATCAAATTGTAACAATGGTTTTAAATTCAATGTGATTAAAGCAATAAAATGCTTCTGATAATAGAATTTTAAAAAAATTAAAGAAATAAAAAATAAAATGAAAAATATTAATTTCTTTTTTCTTTTTTTTTTTTTGTATGAAAATTGTTGATTGCGGGGAAGGAAATAGGTGTACAGGAAAGGGTAAATTGAAAGATTAAAAGTGAAAGAATCAGATTCTTGCATAGAAAGATAAAAGAAAGATTATTAGTTATGAGCCACTGATATATATGTATGTATATATATATATATATATATATATATATATATATATATATATATATATACATATATATGTATGTATATATATATGTATGTATATGTATATATATATATATATATATATATATATATATATATATATATATATATACATATATATATATATACATATATATATATACATATACATACATATATATATACATACATATATATGTATATATATATATATATATATATATATATATATATATATATATTGTTGAGATGCTTGAACGGAGACGCGTAGATATGTGCTGCATCCAGGAAGTAAGATGGAGAGGAGGTTCTGCGAGGTTCCTCACAGGCAAAGAACACAGGTACAAGATTTTCTGGGCAGGGAACACTGACGGGGTCGGGGGCGTAGGAATACTTCTAGTGGAGAAATGGGTGGATAAGGTAATCGAGGTCGTTAGAGTAAGTGACAGAGTACTTAAGATCAGATTAGTGCTTCATCATAGATTAGCTACTGTCATCTCAGCCTATGCACCTCAACCGGGGCTACCAGATGGTCTGAAAGACCAATTCTATGACACCCTCTTGCAAACTACCTCGTCGACGAGTGACAAGGACCTTCTCTTTGTGGCTGGAGACTTCAACGGTCATGTCGGACGTCGTGCTGGAGGCTTCCATGGCATACATGGAGGCTATGGCTTCGGTTCCCGCAACGAGGAGGGAACCAGACTGCTGGAGTTCTGTGATGCAACCGATCTTATGGTCTGCAATACCAACTTCAGGAAACCTGCCAGTCACCTAGTCACCTACCGCTCCGGCAGACACTCTAGCCAAATCGACTACATCCTCGCCAGAAATAGGGAAAGAGGGCGGCTTATAAATGCCAAAACCTACCCTGGCGAAGAATGTACCCCACAACATAGATTAGTAGTTAGCGACTTTGGGATCAAGGCAAAATGGGTGCCCAGAATTAGACAGGCTTGGAGGAGAAGGGTGTGGAAGCTTAAAGACCCTGCAAACGGACAGAGACTTAGAGACAAGTTACTTGAAGCATTTAACGAAATAGAAGGGGATATAGCATCATACAACGTGGAAGACAATTGGAGATTTCTGCGGGACAACCTGTTGAAAGCCACCGACCAGATTTGTGGGTGGTGTAAGGTCCCCTCCCGACCCAGAGTAACGTGGTGGTGGAACAAGGAGGTAGACAGGGCTATTAGACAAAAGAAACAGGCTTGGAAGGACTGGAAGAACGGTGGTAGCAGGGGATTGTACCAATGTGCCAGAAGGGAGGCTAGGCGACAGGTTTATTTAGCCAGAGGGGAAGCAGATAAGGAAAGATTTGCCAATGTTCTGCGCTGTGAGGACCAAAGACTCGAGGTATTTCGTGTTGCAAGACAGTGTAGGAGAGAGAATAGTGATGTTGTAGGAGAGAAATGTGTTCGCATGGATGATGGTACGCTTGCATTAAATGAGGATGCAAAGAAAGAGGTCTGGAGATGCCACTACGATAGATTGCTTAATAAAGAGAATGAATGGGAGAAAGAGAGCCTGCCGTATGTCGACCCAATAGAGGGACCAGCTATCCGAGTTGATAGTACCAGGGTAGATAAAGCAATTAAGAGTATGAAGACCGGGAAAGCCCCCGGCCCATCAGGAATCACTGCAGAGATGCTCAAAATATCTGGCAGTGTTGGCTATAGCCTAGTCACCCGTATTACGAACCAGGTGATACACGAAGGAGTGATACCCAATGACTGGTGTAGCAGCATCATAGTCAACTGCTACAAAGGTAAAGGTGACGCTTTAGATACAAATAATTACAGAGGCATCAAGCTGTTAGATCAGGTTATGAAAGTTACAGAGAGGGTCATAGCCCAACTAATTAGGGAGCGAATCAATTTAGATGAGATGCAGTTTGGGTTCGTGCCAGGTAAAAGCACTACTGATGCCTTATTTCTAGTGAGACAGTTGCAGGAGAAATACCTAGCTAAGGATAAACCTCTGTACCTGGCTTTCGTTGACATGGAGAAAGCCTTTGACAGGGTCCCCCGATCCCTTATCTGGTGGTCAATGAGGAAACTTAGGATAGAAGAATGGTTAGTGAGAGCTGTGCGAGCCATGTACAGAGATGCTGCCAGTAAGGTGAGGGTTGGAAATGAGTACAGCAATGAATTCCGGGTAGAGGTAGGGGTCCACCAAGGTTCCGTCCTCAGCCCCCTCTTATTTACCATAGTCCTCCAGGCAATCACAGAGGAGTTCAAGGCAGGTTGTCCCTGGGAGCTCCTCTATGCTGATGACCTTGCCCTAATTGCTGAGTCACTATCAGAACTAGAGGAGAAGTTTCAGGTGTGGAAGCAAGGTCTAGAATTGAAGGGCCTTAGAGTCAACCTAGCTAAAACCAAAATCCTAATAAGTAGGAAGGTAGATAAAACACAAACCCCTTCAGGTAGATGGCCCTGCTCAGTATGTAGAAAAGGAGTAGGTAGTAACTCTATAAGATGTACCCGGTGCAAGCTATGGACACATAAGAGGTGCAGCAACATCAAAGGCAGGTTAACTAGCAAGTTAGTTTTTGTTTGTGGCAGATGTTCAGGTGCAATAAAGACTGCAAACAAACAGGAAACAACTTCTATCTCATTCCAGGGTGAAAAACTAGAGGTAGTCGATAGCTTCCGCTATCTGGGCGACCAAGTTAGTAGTGGGGGTGGGTGCGCTGAAAGTGTAGCTGCTAGAATAAGAATAGCCTGGGCAAAGTTTAGAGAGCTCTTACCCCTGCTGGCGACAAAGGGACTCTCACTCAGAGTAAAAGGCAGACTGTATGACGCATGCGTACGAACAGCCATGCTACATGGCAGTGAAACATGGGCTGTAACTGCTGAGGACATACGTAAGCTCGCAAGGAATGAAGCCAGTATGCTCCGTTGGATGTGTAATGTCAATATGAATACCCGTCAGAGTGTAAGTATCTTGAGAGAAAAGCTGAACATTAGAAGCATCAGTTGTGGCGTGCAAGAGAGACGATTGCGCTGGTATGGACATGTGGTGAGAATGGATGAGGATAGCTGCGTGAAAAAGTGCCACACCCTAACAGTTGAGGGAACCCGTGGAAGAGGTAGGCCCAGGAAGACCTGGGCTGAGGTGGTGAGGCAAGACCTTCGTACATTGGGCCTCACCGAGGCGATGACTACTGACCGAGACCTTTGGAAATGTGCTGTGCGTGAGAAGACCCGGCAAGCCAAGTAAGATCGTTGCCAGTGCCCCTGGACTGGTTCTTGTGCGGGTGGCACATGAGATGCACCATTTTGAGCGTGGCCGTTGCCAGTACCGCCTGACTGGCTCCTGTAGGATTTTCGAGCGAGATCGTTGCCAGTGCCCCTTGACTGGCTTGTGCGGGTGGCACATAAAAGACACCATTTCGAGCGTGACCGTTTTCGTGCGGGTGACACGTAAAAGCACCCACTACACTCTCTGAGTGGTTGGCGTTAGGAAGGGCATCCAGCTGTAGAAACTCTGCCAAATCAGACTGGAGCCTAGTGTTGCCATCCGGTTTCACCAGTCCTCCGTCAAATCGTCCAACCCATGCTAGCATGGAAAGCGGACGTTAAACGATGATGATGATGTGTGTGTGTGTATATGTATATATATATATATATATATATATATATATATATATATATATATATATATATATATATATAAACAAAATTAAGGGATCAGCAAACAGGTTGCTTCACCACATACCGAAGTTCAGAAATAGCAGCTAAAAATGCTGAAACTCCAACAGATAGCAGTTACCCGCAACTCACATAGGCAAAACAAGAAGAAAAATAACGAACTAAACTAGCCATAGTTAATCATATACATGTTTCTGGTTTAGAAGGAAAAACTCTTCATTACCTCATCGGTATGATATTCCTTTTTGATATTCCTTGGTAAAAATTATTAATTATTAATTTATTAATAAATTGATAATCCTTTACCCTTTTAATTGTAATAATTAATTATTCACTCCCGGATAGTAAACCACAGATTTTCTGCGGTACCGCCTGCGACGCACATGGTAATCCGTGAGGGAAGATGATGGGCTGGCTCGCCTATGTGGATTTGGAGATACTTTCAAAATGTATCGACTGCAATGATGGCGCTAGATCATGCATGCACATTTGCCAGTATCGTCGAATTTACAACAGGAATATCATACCGATGAGGTAATGAAGAGTTTTTATTCTCCTAAACCAGAAACATGTCTATGATTAACTATGGCTAGTTTAGTTCGTTATTTTTCTTCTTGTTTTGCTTATGTGAGTTGCGGGTAACTGCTATCTGTTGGAGTTTCAGCATTTTTAGCTGCTATTTCTGAACTTCGGTATGTGGTGAAGCAACCTGTTTGCTGATCCCTTAATTTTGTTTATAAATGTATAAGAACTTTTAAATATGTTCCACACCGATAATGGTGCTTACATACCGAAGGGCTTGGTAAAAATTATTAATTATTAATTTATTAATAAATTGATAATCCTTTACCCTTTTAATTGTAATAATTAAAGTATATATATATATATATATATATATATATATATATATATATATATATATATGTATGTATATATAATCTATATTATTTATATATATATATATATATATATATATATATATATATATATATATATATATATATATATATATATAGTGGCGTACGTACACTTTGGTCTCTTATATGTAAGTATACATTTTTCTAAATCTTGTATGACTCTATTTCTGTCTATCAGCCTCTTCACCCTTATTCGTTCATTCCACTCATCGTTCTTTCGTTCCCCCTCTCTCACATTCCCTTGCTTTGTCTTCTTGCTCACTTTCCCTCCACTTTTCACTTCACTGTGTCCCTGTCATTTTTTCTTGCCCCTCCTTAATTCTTTTGTCCTCTGCCTTTACCTCTCTCTCTTCTCTTCCCACATGACCGGTGTTTGGCCAAGCCTGA
>NC_142944.1:18321452-18331452 GCF_046866305.1 Octopus bimaculoides | reverse complement strand
GACAACACATGCACACAGGTAAGATATCGAGCAGACATACATGAGGGTAATTTCGTAATTAACTCTTTCCTATTTTCTCCATATTGATTTCACAGTTGGTATTGCCGATCCTCAAATGCTGATGAAGGAAAGAGTGAGTGATTCACTTCGTTTTGCTTATACATAGTTTGATCAATAAGTATCCGGAGTTGCAGAGTGAAGCCGCTTGGCACAAATTGACCTTAAACACTGCTGAGCATGTGCACTAAGTTTTAATGTTCTCTTCCGATGTTTACAGCAGGACTTGGAAGGAAGTTGTGTAGCGTGTGATTGTTGCGTTACCCATAACAGAGATAGTTTAGCAGAGAATCTGCATCAAACTTTGCCAGAAGCTTGGTGATATCTGCTCACAGGCCTACGCAATGTTTTCAAAAAGTTTTGTTTGTTCTCGACACAATGAAGGAGATCTTGTGCAACTGAAACC
This sequence comes from Octopus bimaculoides, assembly GCF_046866305.1. NCBI lineage: Eukaryota > Metazoa > Mollusca > Cephalopoda > Octopoda > Octopodidae > Octopus > Octopus bimaculoides. The sequence goes on along the minus strand of NC_142944.1, from coordinate 18,330,989 downwards.
CGAGTGTCTTTTTGGTCAGCTGAAAGCAGTTTTGGCACAAACTTGGTAGACATGCATCTCATACCGAAATCTTCAGTGATAATGAACTGTACCGTAACTAATCTGCACATCCTCTGATAACTCAAGGATGGTGATTCGTCGATTTTCCTCTCACAGCTGCAATGTTTTTCTCAGTTCTGCTGGTTGCAGGTCTCCCAGAACATTCATCAATATCAACATTTTTCTGGCCATCTTGGAAACGTCTGAACCACTCGTACACTTTTGTGCGGCTCATACACTCCTCTCCATACACTTTCTGCAACTTTGTGTAGGCCTCTGAGCATGTATCGCCATGAAAACTTCCTCTGTCATGGTCAATGTGACAATCACATGCTACACACCTTCCTTCTAAGCAGTGCTGAAAACAGCAGAAGTAAGCTAGAATGTTAAAACTTAGTGTGTATGCACAGCAGAGTTCACGGTCAATCTTTGCCAAGCAGCTTTGCTCTGCATGCTTTAGCTTTGTTACTATGGCAACAGTCCGGATACTTATTGATCAGGCCTTGTATCTATTCAAATATCTGTGTGAACTTGTGGCATAGATTTAATTATATAATAACTTAAGTATACGCAACCCACATACACACACACATGCACACACACATGCACACACACATACACACACATACACGCACACACACACATCATCATCATTTAACATCCATCTTCCATGCTGGCATAGGTTGGACAGTTTCACAGGAACTGATGCATCCAAAGACTGCATCAAGCTCCACGGTTCTGTGATAAGTAGCTTGCTTCTCAACAACATAGTTCTGGGTTCAATTCCACTGCATTGCACCTTGGGCAAGTGTTTTCTACTATAACCTCAGGTTGACCAAAGCCCTGTAGATGTTTATGTGTATTTGTGCATGTCTAAATTTATATTGACACAAATACACGCACATGTTTTTGAGTGTGTTTTATTTATTCTCACTTTACCTAATACGGAAAAATATTTCTACATTCACATATCATCATCATCATCGTTTAACATCCGCTTTCCATGCTAGCATGGGTTGGACGACTTGACTGAGGACTGGTGAAACCGGATGGCAACACCAGGCTCCAATCTAAATTTGGCAGAGTTTCTACAGCTGGATGCCCTTCCTAACTCCAAAAGATATTTTAATTGCTTAACCTTTAGAATTCAGATTACTCTGTTATGTAACATTTATTTATTCACACTGTAGCTTTGAGACCTCAATGACGTGATTGTTTATTTTTAGAGTAATATTGTAGGATAAGTGTGAAAGGCTGGATCTGGCCAGTTTGAAGAAATGCATCTAGATTATTTTGGCTGGATACAACTAGTGTAAATGCTAAAGGCTTAACCCTTTAACATTCGGATTATCCTGTCATATGTATTGATTATTTATTCACATTCTTTTGAATTAATCATAGGAGTGGTTGTGTGGTAAGTAGCTTGCTTACCAACCACATGGTTCTGGGTTCAATCCCACTGTGTGGCACCTTGGGCAAGTGTCTTCTACTATAGCCTCGGGTCAACCAAAGCCTTGTGAGTGGATTTGGTAGACAGAAACTGAAAGAAGCCCATCGTATATATGTATACATATATATATATATATGTGTGTGTGTATATGTTTGTGTGTCTGTGTTTGTCCCCCCAACATCGCTTGACAACTGATGCTGGTGTGTTTACATCCCTGTAACTTAGCAGTTCGGCAAAAGAGACTGATAGAATAAGTACTAGGCATCCAAAGAATAAGTCCTGAAGTCGATTTGATTCGACTAAAGGCGGTACTCCAGCATGGCCACAGTCAAATGACTGAAACAAGTAAAAGAGTAAAGAGTATCTCATAGCTCTGAGACTTTGATGATGTGATTGTTTAATTTTAGAATGACATTGTAAGAAAAGGTGTGAGAGGCCAGATTTGGTTGGTATGAACGTACAACAGGTAGAATAGGGCTTGCTTAGCCCTTTAGCATTCAGATTACTCAGTCATATGTATTGCTTGTTTATTCACATTCCTTTCAATTAGTCATAGCTTATCTCATAGCTTTGAGATTTCAATGATGTGACTGTTTAGTTTTAGAATGACTTTGAAGGGTAGGTGCGAGAGGTCAGATCTGACCAGTTTCAACATACAACAGGCAGAATATTCTGATTAGATACGATCAGTTTAAATGCTAAAGGATTAATGTAACCCACTTAAGCTATACTGCCAAAGGTAATGCAGTGAGTACAACAATGAACAAGGGAAAAGTTTTAGATGAGCATGTCTTTTTCAGAGCCACCTGCCACCCCAGGTGAACCATGAGATAATGGTAGTTTTATTTTGGAGTGGGTAATTTCCTTAGCCATCTGCTTGAACAATTCTAAAGTGTCTGGCCTGTTCTATTTTTAAATTACTTTTTACTTTGTACATTTTGAAGTTGTACTCGTTTGGCAAGTAGTTTCTTCAGGGTTTGTGTAACCCATTCAAAAGACCTGTTTACTGTAATATTTAAATTCGTTTCAGTTTATGATGTACTATAGGGTATTATAAAAGCTTTCATTGTACATTTATTGCTTTTGAATCTATTTCTATTTTTACAACTTAATAATATAAAGATCTTGTCACAAAAATAAAACAGACAAAGAGAACATCATTTAGGTGTTTTAAATGATTATCATTAATTCCACTTTGACAAAATAATTTCAATGCTATTTTGTTCTGCTGAATATATCTATCTGTCTGTCTGTCTATCATCCATATCTCTCTGTTTATCTACCTGTCTATCTATCTCTTTGTCTACCTATCTGTCTATCTGTCTATCTGTCTGTCTGTCTGTCTATCTATCATTAATTCCACTTTGACAAAATAATTTTAATGTTATTTTGTTCTGCTGAATATATCTATCTGTCTGTCTGTCTATCATCCCTATCTCTCTGTCTTTCTGCCTGTCTATCTATCTATTTGTCTATCTATCTCTCTATGTGTCTATCTATCTGTCTGTCTATCTACTTATTTCAGATGATACAAAATACATGAGCATACAAAAAGATGTCATCTCAGTCCAGAGGTGACAATGATGGGATCCTCCAAATATAGTCACAACACTATCATCAATAAGATGCAGACACATATAACACAAAGACCTCCCATAGTTGAACACAAAGAAGACATGTTGGACACACACACACGCAAGCATATCATATACACACATTAGACTTGTGAGACCTTGCTTCTGTCTGGTTAGCAAAACAAGATCTACTGTAACAATTGAGATGACCTTCATGTGAATGATCTGCAATGACTACACCTGAGGGTGCTGTCTACCCACACTAATTCTTATCCTGGTGTTGTATTTCTATCAATTATATTTTTTTCATCTTTCAGGTGCAGTTGTGTGGTAAGAAGCTTGCTTTTCAGCTACATGATTTTGAGTTCAGCCCCACTGTGTGGCAGCTTTGCAAGTGTCTGAAAGAAGCCTATTGTATATATATATATATATATATATATATATATATATATCTATATATATACTGGCACTTGTGCCGGTGGCACATGAAAAGTTCTTTTAATATTGCATGGTAAGCAATCAGGGTTGCCCAGTGTGCGAAAAAGAATACAAAAGAATTACGGAATGGAGTAGGAAAGATCTAGGCTACATATGTTTCACAGCGAGTGGAACCTCAGAAGTGGTAAAATTCAAGCAAAGTGTATACTGCCAGTTACTCTTCAGGCCAAGGATATCTTGATTAGATTAAAGGTTACATTGTTGCAAGGTAGCAAATGTTGACACAAAGAGGATTCAACCATAATTCTTATTTGTATATATGTATATATATATATATATATATATATATCTTTGAAATCCGTGTTGCTTATTTTGATTTTTTGATCACCTATCCTTTTGGAATGGTTTTTGTATAATACCATACCATACGATATTCTGGTGCCTACGCATGAGTACCATATTCAATCTTGAATCTAAATCTAAACCTTATATATATATATATATATATATATATATATATATATATATATAAATGTGTGTGAGTGTCTTTGTGTTTGTTTGTCTCCCAGCTTGACAACCAGTGTTGGTGTGTCTACATCCCTGTAACGTAGCAGTTCGGCAAAGGGACCAATGGAAAAGGAACCAGGCTTAAGAAATAAGTCCTGGGGTTGAATTGTTTGATGAAAAACACTTCAAGGTGGTGCTCCAATATGGCCACAGTCAAATGACTGAAACAAGTAAAAGCAAAGAAAGAAAGAAATCTCAACCACATCAATTGTCTTTTTTTAAACTCTTGTTAAATCCAAGAACTTTTTGATACCACTTTGCACCACTTTTTGCCTGGAGTAGATGCTCCAAGCGTCACTACCATAAAGCAGTGTGCTGTGGACATATTCGCTGCGAATTTACAGAGGGGGAGCACTAAGCAATGATAATAACATTACAATAATCTCTGTACACTGTAACCTTGGTGTGCACATTAGCTTATTGGTCTTCTGCACCCTTGCAAAAAAACAGAATCAGATTAGCTATTGCAGAGGTTGTTGTTGGCACTCCGTCGCTTACGACGTCGAGGGTTCCAGTTGATCCGATCTACGGGACAGCCTGCTCGTGAAATTAGCGTGCAAGTGGCTGAGCACTCCACAGACACGTGTACCCTCAACGTAGTTCTTGGGGAGATTCAGCGTGACACAGTGTGAGACAAGGCTGACCCTTTGAATTACAGGCACAACAGAAACAGGAAGAAAGAGTGAGAGAAAGTTGTGGTGAAAGAGTACAGCAGTTGTTCGCCACCATCACCTGCCGGAGCCTCGTGGAGCTTTTAGGTGTTTTCGCTCAATAAACACTCATAATGCCCGGTCTGGGAATCGAAATGCAGAGGTTGTACTTCCATTATATCTACTGAACAAAGACTCTTTCGAGAGATTATATGTGATGGTGGTGCTGAGGTGTGTCAATTCACACACACACATGCTCACATGTACACATGCACACAGGCATGCATGCAGGCAGGTGTGCACACACACACATGAATACACACGCACACACACTCTTTCACACATATACACGCATATATTTGTGTCTTGGTTAGTAACAGATTCCCTTCGGTCATGAGTGACCATGGGATTGCACCTAGAAAGTTACCCCCCGAGACCCAAGTCTGGGCAAGGTTGTTTACAGAAGACAAGCAGTCACTCATGCATACCGGACTCCCCTCTCTACGCCACTAGTGTTATCCAAGGGAAAGGCAAAGGGGTTGATACAGCTTGGCACCAGTGATGTCACAACTCATTTCTACAGCTGAGTGAAGTGGAACAACATGAAATTAAGTGTATGGATCAAGAACATAACACACAGCTCGGTCCAGGTTTCAAACTCACAACCCCACGATCGTAAGTTCGATGCTCTAACCACTGAGCCATGTGCCTTGGTTAGAAAACATCTATAATTTCACAACTTATGCACACATCATGTGCAGCTACACTGATATAAATGCATTTCTTGGGTTGAATCTGCAATGAATAGACTCATATGAGTATGAGTGTGTTTGTGTTTATGTTACTGTGCATCTGTGTGCATGTTTGTGTTTATGCATGTGTATGTGTATGTTTGTGCTTATGCATGTGTATGTGCATGTTTGTGTTTATGTGTGTGTGTATGTGTGAAGTCTGTGTTTAAATGTGCATGTGCGTGTGTGTGTTCATGTTTGTGTTTATGCATATGTGTATGCATGTTTGTGTTTATGCTTGTGTGTATATATGTGTGCCTGCACATTTGTAGTTTCTGTGTGTGTATTTGTGTGTGCATGTGTGTTATGTGTGTACATGTATGAATGTATTTGTGTTTGTGTGTGTGTGTGTGTGTGTGCATGTGTGAGTATCTGCTGTAGGATAATTCTGCTCATTACATCACAACTCAAACATCCAATCTTGTTCACGGACCAAAATTCTAGGCATATCTGACAAAAAAAAAAAAAATTATGTTGCAAACAAAAAAAAAAAAATCTCCCAAGGGTATGATGTTTATATTTCTCATTTCTTTAACAAGCCAAGAAACAAAAATGAAACGTAAAAAAACAAAACAAAAAACAAAATCCCCAAAACAAACGAATTTATTCCTCGGTCTAATTTGACCAATCAATTATATCCACTTGATTCGTATTTCATGACTCACCTTTGCAATGCTGATGATATGAAGGAAACAAACAAAATTTTAAAAAAATGAATATATAAAATTTAAAAAATTAGAAAACATATATAAATAAAATGAAAAAAATAATAGATAAAAATAAAAATAAAATAAATAAAAAAATGAAAAATAAATAAATAAATAAAAGAAAATTTAAAAAAATGAAAAATAAATAAATAAAACCAAAAAATTAAAAATAAATAAATAAATAAATAAATAAATAAACTGCCATTTTTCATTTTGGTTTAAAGCATTCAAGACAGGAAAGCATCATCTGATGCAAGACAGACATAGAGACCACTTCGTTTTCTTTTTGTCTTTCTTGTTTTTTTTCTTCTGCCACACAGCGACAACAGTGCCTGTCACCATTGATGTTTTCACTTGCTTTACCAAATATTTATTCACCTCTTGGTCTTTTTATTATTTTTACTTGTTTCAGTCATCGTTGGACTACGGTCATGCTGGGGCATCACCTTGAAGGGCTTCAGTAGAAATGAATTGAGACCCATCCCCACCGAGTACTTAATATTTTTTTCTTTTCTTTTTCAGTCTGGTGTTTATTTTATCAGTCCCTTTTACCTGAACTGCTAAGTTGTGGGGATGTAAACAAATCAACACTGGTCGTCATACAGCGGTGGGGACAAATCACAAACACACACGCACACACACACACACACATATATATATATATATATATATATATATATATAACTTATCTGCAGCTCTTGGTGGTCCAAATCAGATATGCAATCTATGTGGGTGTCTTTCCAAAACATTGTCTGGTTTAAAAAACCACATCAGATGCAATGATGTAGGTACAGGAGGTGGTCAAACTCAGCATAAGGAGTAGACAACCATCATACAGATACATATGCATATTCATATATATACACACACACACACACACACACACACACACACATATACATATATGTATATATGTATATATATGCGTGAATATATAATATATATATATATATATACACATACACACACATTTACATATATGTATGTGTATATATATATATATATATATATAAAAGATAATAAGAGTGAAAAAACTACAGAAGGCTTGTGTTACATGGTTAAAGTATATATTTAAATTATGTCAGAAAAATGTTATAAAATCTTTTTGGTATATAAACATTGTATATATATATATATATATATATATATATATATATATACACACACATATATATGTGTGTGTATGTGTGTATACATTACGTTTGTCCTTCTGGTTGATAACTGATGAGGATTTGGTGTCCTTCTGTGTCTGCTTTCCCATTTGTTTGTGCATTTCTTATATGTTTTTTTTTTAACTTATTAATTAATGGAATGCAACATACTGATGTTGGTGTGTTTACGTCCCCATAACTGAGTGGTTCGGCAAAAGAAACCGATAGAATAAGTACTAGGTTTACAAAGAATAAGTCCTGGGGTCGATTTGCTCGACTAAAGGCAGTGCTCCAGCATGGGCACAGTCAAAAGACTGAAACAAATAAAAGAATACCCTGGCTTTATGTATATATATATATATATATATATATATATATATATATATATACATTATATATATATAAATGTATATATAAATATATATATATATACATATATATGTTATATATATATAAATGTATATATACACTTGCCAAAAGTGTCACACAGTGGAACTGAACCTAGTACTATGGGGTTGGGAAGTAAACTTCTTACCACACAGCTACACTTGTAACCAGTGATTTTTTTTTTTTTGTCAAGAACTGTTGCTTCATGCTAGCATGTGCGCACACACACACACACACACACACACACACACACACATACATGCACCCACACACCTATGCACACATACACACGCAAAGAATGCTATATATATGTCACCAAAAATATTCTGACATACACAACCAATGTAACACATACATGTTTGTAATAACAAAAGACAATGCAATCTTCTATTCACTACAGAATTTCAGTTGTTTGTTTTCCTGAACATTTCTCTGGGTCCATTGTGACCTGACTAATTAGTTTTAGTCTCTAACAACAACAACAACAACGACGACGACGACAACAACAACAACAACAACAACAACAACGACAACAACAACAACAACAACAACAGCAGCAGCAGCAGCAACAGCAACAACAACAATAGTAATGATAATACACTCACACACACACACATATATATATATATAAGAAAAATACTTATCTCTTGCTTCTTATTTCATTAAAAGAACAAAGCACTTACTCTCATCAAGATATACATACATATATACATACATACATACATATATATATATGTGTGTGTGTGTGTGTGTGTGTATATGTATGTATATATCATCATTATCATTTAACGTCTGTCATCCATGCTGGCATAGGTTGGATGGTGTGACAGGACCTAGCCAGATAGAAGACTACCCTGGGCTACTGTGTCTGTTTTGGCATGGATTTTATGGCTGGATGTCCTTCCTAACCCCAACTGCCTTGCGGAGTGACATACATATATGTATTCAGTGATATATATGCAAATGCATATATATATATTTATGTATATATATGTATATATATATATATATATATATATATATATATATATATATATATATATATATATATATATATATATATATATATATATATATGTGTGTATATATCATCATCATCATCATCATCATCATCGTTTAACGTCTGCTTTCCATGCTAGCATGGATTGGACGATTCGACTGAGGACTGGTGAAAACCAGATGGCTACACCAGGCTCCAGTCTGATTTGGCAGAGTTTCTACAACTGGATGCCCTTCCTAACACCAACCACTTTGAGAGTGTAGTGGGTGCTTTTACGTGCCACCGGCACAAAGGCCAGTCAAGTGGTACTGGCAATGGCCATGCTCAAAATGGTGTATCTTACGTGCCACCTGCACAGGAGCCAGTCCAGTGGCACTGACAACGATCTCGCTCGAATGTCTTTTCACATGTCACATGCTCAAATGGTGCTATTTATGTGCCACCAGCACAGAAGCTAGACAGCTGCTCTGGCAACGATCATGTGCCATCACGATTTTGCTTTCGCTTGCCCCAACAGGTCTTCGCAAGCCAAGTTTCATGTCCAATGAAGGAAACGTTGGCATGGGTGCCAGTCATCGAATTTAGTTCGATTTCGATTTCACTTGCCTCAACAGGTCTTCACAAGTGGAGTTTAGTGTCCAATGAAGGAAAGATACGCATAAGTGGGCTGGCTACATCCCTGGCAGAGGCCTTGGATTTTGGTCTCACTTGGCTTGCCGTATATATACATCTTAATATATAAAACAAAGTTTGTGAGTGTGTGTGTGTGTGTATGTTCCGTAT
>NC_142944.1:18313952-18316452 GCF_046866305.1 Octopus bimaculoides | reverse complement strand
ATTGGAAATGGATGACATTCATTTACAATATTATATAAAGACAAGAAGACACACACCTACACACACACACACACACACACACACACACACACCACACACAAACAAACAGGCATGCGCATACACACACACATACATGTGTACATGCACACAGACATACACATGCACACACACACATGATGGGGTTCTTTCAGTTTCTATCTACCAAATCAGCTAACACAGCACTTTGATTGGCCTGGGGCTGTAATAGAAGACACTTGCCCAAGGTGCCATACAGTGAGACTGAACCATAGACCATATTGTTAGGATGCATTCACACATGCATCTCTAATGGTTTTTAAATCAGTAAGTAAAGAACCTTGTTTGTAACAGCAAAATGGCTTTTCAGACTTATTGCAAAGAAATATTACTGATTCAAAATTTTGGCACAAGGCCGGCTTGTTCAGTAGAGGGGACTAACCAATTACAACAACTCCAGTCTTCAGTTGGTCCTTATTTTATCAATCCCGTAAAAGATGAAAGGCAGAGTCAACCCCAACGGAATTTGAACTCAGAATGTCAATTCAGAAGAAATACTGTTAAGCAATTTTCCTGCCAAAGTAATGTTTATTATTTCTTTACTGCCCACAAGGCGCTACACACAGAGGGGACAAACAAGGGCAGATAAAGGGATTAAGTGGATTAGATTGACCCCAGTGCGTAGCTGGTACTTACTTAATCAACCCCGAAAGGATGAAAGGCAAAGTCGACCTCGGCGGAATTTGAACTCAGAACGTAGCAGCAGACGAAATACTGCTAAGCATTTCGCCCGGTGTGCTAATGTTTCTGCCAGCTCACCGCCTTGCCAAAGTAACGATTCTGCCAGCTTGCTATCTTGAAGGGAGATCTGAGATATGAGTTTCAGATTTTGTCAAAAGGCCAGTAATTTCAGGCAAGAGGTTAGTCGATTACATCCACTCCAATGATCAGCATCAACTCTGAAAGGATGAAAGGCAGAGTTGACTTTGGTGGAATTTCAGCTCACAACATGAAGAGAAGGTATAAATGCCACTAAATATTTTGTCCTGTGCAGTAACATTACTGCAAGCTTGCTACCTTAATAACCCTTTCTACTAAAGGTGCATGGCTCAGTGGTTAGAGCGTTGAGCTTACGATCGTGAGGTTGTAAGTTCGAATCTCTAACCAGGCTGCATGTTGTGTTCTTGAGCAAGACACTTTATTTCACATTGCACCAGTTCACTCAGCTGTAGACATGAGTTGCGACGTCACTGGTGTCAAGCTGTATCGGCCCCTTTGCCTTTCCCTTGGATAACACTGGTGGCATGGAGAGGGGAGACCAGTATGCATGGCTGACTGCTAGTCTTCCATAAACAACCTTGCCTGGACTTGTGCCTGAGTGGGTAACTTTCTAGGTGCAATCCCATGGTCAGTCATGACCGAAGGGGGTCTCAGCAACTAAAGGCACAAGACCTGAAACTTGGTGGCAAGGGACTAGTTTATTACATCAACCCCAGTGTTTCACTGATACTTGATTTATCGACCCCGAAAGAATGAAACGCAAAGTCGGCCTTGGCATAATTTGAACTCAAAATGTAGCAATAGGTGAAATACTGCTAACCATTTTGTCCAGCATGCTAAGCTTTATTGATTGTTACAATATTTGCAAAGACAATGATGTGAATTCTGTAGCTGTAGATAAGTAGGAAGGCTTTACCAAAACTAACCCAAGTTATACTAGGTAGATTATTCTTGACAAAGGTAAGTTCATATTACTCTATAAGTAGAAAAACTTTTACCTTATTTTTAACGTTTTTTATTTTTTCTTCCCTTTGAAATGTTTTAACTTTGTGGTTTTCGGTCATTTTTGACTGCCTTCTAGTGTGTAGAAGTTACCTGTTATAGGTAATTTCTCTTATACTTTATATGGAATATGTTGTCTATTGACTTTTTTACATGCTAGGCCACTGGTAGTATAACTCTATATAGTTTTGCTACCCTTTTATATATTTACTCTATAAGTAGGATAGGGCCAGTTTCCTGGTTTGTCTAGCATATATATATATATATATATATATATATATATAAATTTTTCTGAATCTTTAGATTTTTCAATATGCTAGGCAACTGGTTTTAAATTGATATTAATTAAATTAATACTCAATTTTTCACCCTTATTATTTAAATTTAAATAAACATGTTCTCTAACTGGCAAAATTATATATATACATGCATATGTGTGAGTGTAAGTATATATATATATATATATATATATATATATGTATAGATCATCTTCATCAACATCATCGTTTAACGTCCGCTTTCCATGCTAGCATGGGTTGGACGATTCGACTGAGGACTGGTGAAACCGGATGGCAACACCAGGCTCCAATCTAATTTGGCAGAGTGTCTACAGCTGGATACCCTTCCTAACACCAACCACTCAGTGAGTGTAGTGGGTGCTTTTACGTGTCACCCGCACGAAAACGGCCACGCTCGAAATGGT
>NC_142944.1:18306452-18308952 GCF_046866305.1 Octopus bimaculoides | reverse complement strand
TAGATTTTCTTCACTCACAGCTTTTATATGCTCCACATGCTGTCCATGTGAATTACTCTTAATCAAAATATCGTCAAAATAAGAGATTGCAAATTCACAATCAGATAACATAGCATCCATGATTTACTGAAATATTGCCAGTGCAACCCTTAATCCAAAAGGTAACCGGGTATATCTGTATAATCCTCTATGTGTATTTATTGTCAGAAATTTTGAGCATTTATCATTTACTTTAATCCATAATAAAGGTCAAACAGATCCAATTTGGAGAAAATTTTTCCACCATTTAATTTTGCAAAAATATCCTCTGGAGTCGGGTGTGGACGGTGGCATGTCTTTAAGCAGATGTTCAATCCTGTAGAGAAATCAGCACACAGCCTAATGTTATTATTTTTCTTCTTGGTGCACACAATGGGTGCCATCCACTTAGAGTAATCCACCTTTTTAATGATTTCACTCTTTTTCAGTCTGTCCAACTCATCATTTACAATTTCAGTTGCCATGAACGGTACTTTTCTGTTAGATTTAAGTGCAGGCATAGCGTTTTCACTTACTTGAAAGCAGGATTCAGTCTTTTTGTATAAACCTACGTCCTCTGATATTACTTGAGGAAACATCATTTTCAATTTTCTCTTCAGTTCCTCAGACGATTTATTTTTAACAGGACAACCATTTATACTTTTTGCAGCAGAGACTTATAGGGAGGTGCCAAAAGTCAAATAACTCCAACCAATCTCTACCAAACAGATTGATTGTATTCTCCACAATGAATAGTTTTGCTTCACATGTTTGTCCTCAAAATGTGACGTCTGTACACACTTTGCCCTTAAATTGTAATTTATCACCCGTTATGCCATGCACAATTTTTGCTGTTTTACATAACCTTAGTTTCCTGATTTTTCTCCATGTATTCGCATTTATGATTGAAATATCACTACCTGTATCCAACTGTAGTTTAATATTTACACCATTTATTTTTACGTGTATGAATTTTCTTGTTTTTGTGTTGTATTTACTTTCTGCTGAAAACACCTTAGAGCTTTTTGCATTTGACCTGCATAATCTTGTTCTGACAACTATAGCATTTTCAGTTTTTAAATGGACACTCTTTTCTGAAGTGTAGGCCTCCACATCTGTAACCTGGATTGGGGTTTGGCACTCTTTTTTGGTTGTACTTTCTGGGTCAACACATCTGTATTTTTGCAGAATCTTTCTCTTGAAATTTTTTTCATGCCATGCTTCAGGTTTACCATAATCTGACATTCTTCTGCAATGGTCTGTAGGGTTAAGTCTTGATTCACTTGCTCCATTTTTGAGAGAATCCTTGCCTGAATTTCTCTACCTTCAGTTGCCATAAGGCCTTGTATGAAGATAAGGGATTTAAACATATCCTGAGTAAGTTCCTGAAGTTTAAAATTTTCACACATATAATTGACTATTCCGGCATATGTAATAAAGTTATCATTGTCATTTTTTAAGTTCCAACACTCCATTGGAGAGTTAAATAATGAACTTTTGTCACAAAAGGTCTTTGATAGCAATTCAAGAGTTTCTTTGAAACTGATCTCACTTGACTTTTTGGGCAATATAAAGTTACAGTAGTGTTCATGCTTGGTTGGAGTTACCTTGCATAGTAAAAGCTTCACTTTCTCCTCATTCGATCATGACTTGCATTCTTTGTTAAAAATCTCTTGTACATTCTATAATAGGTAGAAACATAATACACTCCTCTGGATTATAAGTGAATTCAGAAATTGAGTTTGCCAAGCCGTCTGACATAAATGAACTTATTGAATTTCTGAACTTTCTTGACTGTAACTCAGTTAACTGTTGTTGTTGTAATACTTACATCTGCATCTCTTGTAGCTGTTCCTGTTGCTACTCTTGAAGCTGTATTACTGCAGCTAATAGGTTCTCCATAATTTAACAATTTGTATGATGCACAAATTAGTGCAGGTCTGGCTGTGTGGTAAGAAGCTTGCTTCCCAACCACACAGTTCCGGATTCAGTCCCACTTCGTGGCACCATGGGCAAGAGTCTTCTACTATAGACCAAAGCCTTGTTGAGTAGATTTGGTAGACAGAAACTGAAAGAAGCCTGTCATATATATATATATGAGAAAAAATAATAATCAGGTACTCAGATGTCTGGATGGTTGTACATTTACAGATTTTTATTCATGTCACATATTTTATAAATGAGTGTATGTAATACAAATATGTGTATGTGAATGCAACAGAATACAGAGCATAGAAAAGAGTCTGTAACAAGGACGTTAAGCGTCCTGAACACAAGGTTAAGAAATACCAGTTCTTGGTTGAGGTACACAGTAGATTGAAAGTCCGTATATAACAGGTTGTGACATCAAGGCAGAGCTAAGTCACATGTCGTGATGTTGAGGCTTCTATGCCAAGCCGGTTACTTGATACAGAGGCCCCTCACAGGTTGAGTTCTGTTAACCTTGGTGAAGATATTTCACAACAGTATTGAGTGAACCTGT
>NC_142944.1:18261452-18301452 GCF_046866305.1 Octopus bimaculoides | reverse complement strand
CATTAACATTGTTATTATTGCTATTATTTTTATTATTATTATTATTATTATTATTATTATTATTATTATTATTATTATTATGATTATTGTTGTTGTTGTCATTTTATTACAAGTGGTACACTATAAATACGTTTTATACAGTTTCATCTACAATGTTTGATTGCATACACATGCATATGTGTGTGTGTGTGTGTGTTTGTGTATGTGGTGGCGGCAGGCTTACTGTAAATCATCTGTGTAAAGCATACAGCAATTTAAAGTGTCAGTGTGTTTGATATTAATTAGTTTAGTCTATTTTTATACACACGATTTTTTTTTGTTTTTTTCTGCAACATAATGTTTATATCCTCTTTCCTTGCAGAGTTATATGAAACTCTGATGTCATGTTTATGGGCATGGCTTTGCGGTTTAAGAAGCTTGCATCACAACCATGTGGTTTCAGGTTCAGTTCTACTGTATGGCAGCTACATCTAAAGCAAATTTCATCTACTTCAGTCTCTGGCTGAACAATTCCTTGTGAGTGAAGAATTTGGTGGACAGAAACAGTGTGGAAACACCATATATATATATATATATATATATATATATATATATATATATATATATATATTATCTGCAGTGTATAGTATTATATATCCATCACAGCTGATCTTACCAATCGGTTTCGTGCTAGAGGTACTACGGAGTGTTAGGTAACAAACCAATTATATAACCCTACACTCATCAGAGGTAGCCGATATGGAATAAAATATAGTGCCATATTTCATTCCATATCGGCTATCTCTAATGAGCATGAAGTTATATAATCGGATTGTTACCTAACACGCTGTAGTACCCCTAGTGCGAAACTGATTGGTAAGATCAGCCATGATGGATATGTAATACTATACACTTTGGATAATATACCCACTCTATTGACAGATATATGAGTGCATAGAGAAAGAGAGAGAGAGAGAGAGTGATGCAGATAAACACACTTGAGCTTAATATATAAAATACACATACATACATACATATACACATGTATATATAAATATATATATATATATATATATATATATATATATATATATATATATATATATATATTTATAGAAAGAGATATAAGCAAACACTGAAAATAGTCATCTATGTATGTAGATATTTGTATATTAATAGAGCAAATTTACATGCAGTACAAAAATATACAGAAAACTTAGGGGAGAGGGCATGCTATTTCAGGTCCAACAACTGTTTCTGGGGGCTCAGAATTATGTAATAGTCTACCCAGAGTATTTATTCATAGTGTACACTTGATACATACATACATGAAAGACAAAGAGAGAGAGAGAGAGAGAGAGAGAGAGAGTGAAGGTTGATGGGAGGGGAAAGGGAGAAAGAGAGAGAGAGAGAGAGAGAGAGAGAGAGAGTGAGATTGATGGGAGGGGAAAGGGAGAGAGAGAAAGAGGTTGGTGGGAATGGGGAAGGAAGAGAAAGGAAGAAAGAGAAAGGAAGAAAGAAGGAAGTGGCTAAAGAGAGAAGTGTATAAAGTTGGACTTGTAACAAATGCTTCGTTGATAACATGTGTAAAACAACCCTAGATCTTTTGGGGTTGGGAATGACATCTTTCATTTTGTTTTTCTTTTTGAATCTTTTTATTTTACTTGTTCCAATCAATGATCCATGGCCATGCTGGGATACCAGCTTTAAAGGCTTTTAGTTGAACAGATCGATTCCATTACTTACTCTACTGGTCTTATTCTTTTCTCTTTTTTTTATATATATATAGGTGCAGGCTTCCCAACCACAAGTCTCCAGGTTCAGTCCCACTGCATGGCACTTTGGGCAAGTGTTTTCTACTATAGCCTTGGGCCGACCAAAGCCTAGCATGTGGATTTCGTAGACAGAAACTGAAAGAAGCCCATATATATATATATATATATACGGGTGGATTTCGTAGACGGAAACTGAAAGAAGCCCATATATATATATATATATATATACTCTTTTACTCTTTTACTTGTTTCAGTCTTTCGACTGTGGCCATGCTGGAGCACCGCCTTTTTAGTCGAGCAAATCGACCCCAGGACTTATTCTTTAGAAACGGTTGAGTTGTATTTCATTCTTTACTTTGGGTGGTTCCAAAGGTCGATTTCTAATAAAGATTCTTCATATTTCATTGCTAGATTACTGTTATAAGAATTTTTTGAATATGAAAATGCTACAAGTATAAGGTGTGTTATGAGGATTTATACAACAAATAACCTATAGAAACTCAACAAACTACTAAACATGGAGAAGAGAACATGTTAAACATTTTAAAAGAATTTAATCCATGCATATGATCATTTTGAACAGTAATATTAGCATATAAATTACATGGTAAAAAAAAAAACTAGAAATTAATTTAATCATAATTGAATTAATTTCTAATTTTTTTTATCATGTAATTTACATGTTAATATTATGGTTTGAAACAATTGTATGCATGGATTAAATTCTTTTAAAATTTTAACACCTCTTTTCCATCTTTAATTGTTTGTTGAGTTTCTATAAGATATGTGTTCTGCTCATAACACACCTTATATATAAATATACACATCCTTTTCCAAGTAAGTTTTATCTTAATAATTACAATGCACACTCTTATTCTATCTCTTCTCTGTCTATCTATCTCCCTCTCTTGTTCTTCCTTTCTGTTTTTCTCTCCCATCCTTTCCCTATTCTTCTCCTCTCCCCTTCACCATTCTTTCTCTCTCTCTCTCTCACTCTTCCTCCTTGAATCTCTTGTTGCTCACACGAGACGAAAGGCCATCTATCTATCTTTCTTCCAGTTCCTTCCAAAGACAAGACATGCTTTTATCTGTCTCTTCTCAAAGCTCGTTTTTCCAGCATTCACCACTTCACATCGTCTTGGCTTAACATCCCTCACTGTTTGTTTTTACTGTTTTGTTCTCACTGTCCTGTTTTTTGTTACCACTTTCACCCTCCGCAAAAAATCCCAAATTTTATTTAATTTGTTTTGCAGGAAGGACTGTTTTAATGAAGTTACTTATTATCATTACCTTCGAAACGCAGAGTAGATAAAACAGGAGACAACTGATGAAGGGAATATTCTTTATGTTGCATGTCGCGTTTCTTTATTTTTTTCTTTTCATTGTTCAAAAAAATGTTCATTTTCCATGTTTTTGCTTTTCATGTTCGTGTTTCTCATTGTGTCTGCGTTTTTTGATGTCCTGTACCCATATATGCATGTATATATACATATATATGGAGGTATGTACATATATGTATGGATATATGCATATATTTATATATTATTTATATATATATATATACATATATCTATATGTGTGTGTCTTTTTATGTCTGTGTTTGTCCCCATCTCACATCACTTACAACTAATGCTGGTATGTTTACATCTCTGTAACTTAGTGGTTTGGCAAAAAAACTGATAGAACCAGGTTTACAAAGAATAAGTCCTGGGGTTGAGTTCTTCAACTAAAAAGCCTTTAAGGCATGGTCACAGTTAAATTAGTGAAATACATGAAAGAATAAACGAATACACACGCACACATGTGCACATATAAACACACAAATATATATGATGGGGTTCTTTCAGTTTCTGCCCACTCGATCCACAAGACCAGATCTACTCAAGACGTCACACAGTGGGACTGAACCCAAAACCATTGGGTCAGAAAGCAAACCACTGACCACATAGCCATGCCTGTGTCTATAATATATGACATGCATGCACTTATAATATATTGGTTTCAAATTTTGGCACAAGCCCAGAAATTTCAAGGTGATGGGCTAAGTCAATTACAGTGACCCCAGAGTTCAACTGGTATTTATATTATCAACCGTGAATGGATGAAAAGCAAAGCCAACCTCAGCAGATATTGAACCCAGAATATAAGGACAGTTAAAATGCCACTAAGCATTATGTCAGGCCTGCTAAGGATTCTGCTAGCTCACCACCTTGCGTGCACCTATAATATATGAAAAACAAATGAAAGCTTTTTCCCAAAATAGAATCACAAAATAATGTGGTTTTAAGATATTATTTCAAAATGAAAGAAGGAAGAAACACTTTAAACTGAAAAGACAAATTATGAGCAATGCCTCTTAAATAATTCAGTATTATGCAATGTTGCTATTCATTGACAATGCATTAATTTCTCTCTATACCATCTTTATATTTATTATTGCAATGCAGAATTTATGAAATACAGTTCAACTACTGTTTTGTTTTATCATTGTTCCTTTTTCAAGGCTTCTAAAAATTTCCAGATGATCACAAGATAGCATTTTTTTTTTTTTTGGTACCTTTGAATATCATTTCTTTTGTGAAGAAAATATATTTACTCTATGAATAAAAGCTGTCAAGGCATGTAGCCTAGTGGTAAAGTTGTTGCGTTTCCAATTGCTAGATTGTGGTTTCAATTCCTGGATCAGGTTGTAAACCAGCCTTTATAAGTCGGTATAACTTGAGATGGTGACCTTTACCTTTATTCAGCTGTAAAAGTATAACCCCGCAGTTGACTGGCATTCTGTTGAGGGGGAATGTTGTAACTTTGGTCACTTATATGCCATGGAAACCAGAGAAATGGATAAAAACTTAAAATAATGCTTAGTAATGTATTTACTCTGTAGATGAGATAAAAAAAAAAGCATAATGGCAAACTTTACCAACATACTATATTGCATAATAATAAATTTGCATAACAATGTAATTTGTAAAATGAAGTATTGTTTCACAATGTAATTACTTCGCAATAAAATTATCAAGTGATGGACAATGATTATAAAATTATCAAGTGATGGACAATGATTATGAAATTATCAAGTGATGGACAATGATTATGAAGTAAAGGTTGTTTGCCAACATAACATGGCAGTCCTGGTTTAGGATGAATGTTGCTGTAATTTAGGCCCAGGAGATATCGTCTCCAGCTGGCTATACAACACCATCTGTGTTCTTATATTTTCAAACAAGGGCGTTTAGCACCTCCACTCAGCTCAAAACAATATATATGAGCTGAGTGGGGGGGTGATAGATTCCCTTGTTCGAAAATATTAGGACACTGATCATGTTGTATAGCCAGCTGGTGATGATGTCTCCTGGGGCTAAATTACAGCAACATTCATCCTAAACCAGGGCTGCCATGCTATATTAACAAACAATCTTCACTCTAGAGTACTGTTGTTTAGAGATTTACAAATCATAATTTTCAATGATTATAAAATTATCAAGTGATGGACAATGATTCTGAATTCATTACACTTGATGGTTTTTACAGTGAACTATTCTAGTATGTTCTATTTGGCTGAATGATCCTTCTGTGGATGTGACCCAAGACATCTGTATGTAGCAGCTCCTCTCGGAAGTGGTAACAGTACCCTATTGTGGGGTATTGTGTACCTCACAATACCCTTGTGGAGTATTGTGAAGTTTCTGAACTATTTTTGTAGTTGAACTGTGGAGGTGTGTGGTTTAGTGAATAAGGGCAAAGCACTCATGATCACATGATTATGGGGTCAATTTTGGCACTGGGTGATGTGCTGAAGACACTTCACTTTCATGTTGCTCCAGTCCACTCAACTGGTAAAAATGAGTGATCCTGCAATGGACCAACATCCTGCCAGGGGAAGAATATATTGGGTCATCCCATAAATAATGCAGTTTTTTTATAATTCTTTTATTTTTCAAAATTAAGATAAACAAAATTCTTTTTTAATCTATAATATACTTTCCTTCATTTTCTACAATGCTTTTCCATCTATCTGGTAGACTTGCAAGACCCCTCTTCCAAAATTCACTTGTCTCTGATGAAAAATAACCTCCAGTGCTATTCTGACTTCATCTACAAAATTCATGTTTTCTTTGTCCAAATGATTTTGAAGCCACGAAATAAATGATAATCAGATGAGGTCATATCCAGTAAATATGCTGGGTGGGGCATTGTTTCCCATTCAAACTGCTCCAGCCTTTGGAATGTCATCCTTGCTGTATGTGGCCAAGCATTATCTTGATGGAAGAACACCTTTCATCTTGAAACCAAAGATGGTCGATTTTCTTTTGGCACAGGTGTCGATGAATGATTGAATGACTAAATCCAAGCTTCTCTGCTAGTTCCTCAACAGTTATGATGGGATTTTGTTCTACCAGTGTTTGCAGGACGTCCTTATTGAGCTCTACAGATCTTCCAGGATGCGGCTTATCTTCTAGGCTGTAGTTTCCAGCTCAGAATTTCTGGAACCATCATTGATACTGGCTTATGCTTATTGTCCAATCCCCATATACTGCATTAATATTCCTTGCACTTTCCATTGCATTGTTGTGTTTAGTGAACTCACCCCTCATTCATTGGACAATGAACTTTGCTTGCGAAGACCTATTGAGGCAAGTGTAAACAAATCAAAATCACTGACGTGGTTGATGACTGTACCACCTGATTGGCACTTGTACCAGTGGAACGTTAAAAGTATATCCAAGCATGATTGTTTCCAGAGTCACGGATTGGCTCCCATGCTGGTAACATGTGAAAAGCACCATTTGAGCGTGATCATTGCCAGCGTCGCCTTACCAGCACATATACTGGTGGCATGTGAAAAACAGCATTTAAGTGTGGTCGTTGCCAGTGCCGCCGGACTAGCTCCTGTGCAGATAGCACATTAAAACACCTTTGGAGCATGGTCGTTGCCAGAACTGCCTTACTGGCCCTTGTGCCGGTGTCATGTAAAAGCACCCAATACACTCTCAGACTGGTTGGCATTAGGAAAGGTATCCAGCTGTAGAAACTTTGCCAGATCAGATTGCATCTGATGCAGCCTTTAGCTCACCAGTCCTCAGTCAAACCGTCCAACCTATGCCAGCATGGAAAGTGGACGTTAAACAATGATGATGATGATGATGATGATACTGAATATGCTCCTTTGTCACTTCCATTATACCTTTGAAAAAATAATTGTTAAAATCGAACTGCACTCTTCAAAACTTGCACTAAGAATAAGGACAAGGTAAAATTACTATCTGCTTTTATAGCAAGCTGATGCAGGTAGTTTATCCCATTCCCCTCCGACTTTTAGTTCATGCAATTGAAAAAAACCGCATTATTTACGGGATGACCCAATATATGCTACAGAATCCAAGAAACCAGCCTTATAAGACTATGGCATAGGAAATATCTTTGATCTTTTACTTTTTAAAAATTAACTGAACTGATGGTACCACATAAAAAGCATCCATGTCAGTACCATGTGAAAGGCACCCATACTGGTACCATGTAAAAAAGCACTCATGGTGGTGTCACATGAGCACCTGAGCTTGTGCCATGTAAAATGCACTCTTGCTGGTACCATTTCAAAAGCACTGGTGCTGGTGCCACATAAAACGCACCTATGCTGGTGCCATATAGAAAGCACCCCTGCTGGAGGCCA
This sequence comes from Octopus bimaculoides, assembly GCF_046866305.1. Taxonomy (NCBI): domain Eukaryota; kingdom Metazoa; phylum Mollusca; class Cephalopoda; order Octopoda; family Octopodidae; genus Octopus; species Octopus bimaculoides. The sequence continues at coordinate 18,294,027 of NC_142944.1, read as the reverse complement.
CATAAAAGCACCCATGCTGGCACTATGTAAAAAACACCCAGTACACTCAGTGAAGTGGTTGGCATAACAAAGGGCATCCAGCCATAGAAACCATGCCAAGACAGACAAATGGTTGGCCAATTCCTGTCAAACCATCCAACCCATGCCAGCATGGAAAATAGATGTTTAATGATTGTGATGCCACTGCCACCGCTATCACCACTGCTGCTGCCAACAACATATGGTGAAAGATTTTCAAGCCTTGAAGAGGCAAATCAGTCTTTGTAGAACATTCATTGTTATGCTGGAGATGCATGCTTTCCAGGAAAGACCTCTATAACAGTAAGATTTAGCATATACAATAACTTTGAGGGTTATAGTCTCATGATGGCTATGTTTACATGGTGATGGAGGCACCATAGTGTCTTTTTTTTTTTTGATATGTATAATGAATGTGTTAACGCACTATTGAATGAATCTAGATTGGTGTGATATGATTCCCATTGAAAAATGTTTCCAAGATATCTGTTCATGAAATCAGTGCAGGTTTGGGGAGAGGGTGTATAAAATGACATGGTGCAGAAAGTTATGGGTTCCGGAAGAATGGAATGAGATATCATCCGAGTGGGAGTGGTCATTCCTGAAGTGAAAGCAAGTAGCTCCATTGATCTGTAGGATGAAGTGGTGGTGGGGAATGAAAACCAAAACATGCAACAACCACAGAGTTTATGTATGTATATTATATACATATATATACATGTATGTATATGTAAGTGTATATGTGAATATATATATATATATATATATATATATATATACATACACACACACACACACACACACACACACACATATATATATATATATATATATATATATATATATATATATATATATATATATATATATATATATCACTGTATCAACCAGGTATCAAATGTTGTTATACATCACTGATCACAATACATTTCCTTGTATCTTATCATTTGAATTATGTGTGTGTTATAATCTATATGTTTGTGTGTGTGTGTATGTGTGTGTATATATGTATGTGTGTATACACACACACACACACACACACATATATATATATATATATATGTATACATATATATATATATGTATATGTATACATATATGTATACATATATATATATGTATACATGTATGTATATATATATATATATATATATATATATATATATATATATATATATATATATATATATATGTATACATATATATATATATATATATGTATACATATACATATATATATATATATATATATATATATATATGTATACATATATATATATATGTATATGTATACATATATGTATACATATATATATATGTATACATGTATATATATATATATATATATATATATATATATATATGTATATATATATATATATATATATGTATATGTATACATATATATATATATATGTATACATATACATATATATATATATGTATACATGTATATATATATATTTGTATATATATGTGTGTGACTCATACACTCACACACATATATATACAAATATATATATATACATGTATACATATATATATATATGTATATGTATACATATATATATATATATGTATACATATACATATATATATATATGTATACATGTATATATATATATTTGTATATATATGTGTGTGAGTGTATGAGTCTCCTATATTACATTTATTCATTTTTAATGATTGTTGATAAACTGATGCATGCTTCAATTTATTGACTTCATTGAATGAATACAAAGTAAGTTCAGGTGAGAGACCTTATGGATATAAAAAGCAGCTATGGCAACTTTAGGAATATAGAGAGTGTGGGTGGATAAGTGAGTGGGGTTTGTGTGAATAAATAAGAAGTTTTCAGTAGGCTTCAATTCAAACAGATTTATTTAGAAAGAAAAATATCTACATAGAAAGAAAGAGATATACTAATAATGGAAGAGGATGGGAGAGTGAGACAGAAGAACCTAATGATAGTAGAGTAAAAAGTGTGAGGTGGAACAGATTATGGAAAAATGCATTACAAGTATAAAAATACAAGGAAGTTTAAGTTACTAGGGCATCAGTTTTTAGTGTCATAGATTCAATATAAAGGATTTTAGTTGAAAATCAGTGGTTACCTTGACCTTAATATTAACTGTAATTGTAAAAGCCCCTTAAATGACAAACCTAGAAAGATAAATAGTTTATGACTTCAATGAAATTTCAATAATTCATCATACACAATTTGTAGGATTAACTCTATAATAATCACACATAAACATTCAGAAGCCTAAAAAAAAAAAATGAAACTTCACTCCCTGAAATTATTTGAGAGTTAGAGGAGAATCATATTAACCATGCACTCAAAGAGAACATAATATATGAAGCTAAGTCATATCATAACAAGAGACCATGTCATTTATACATTATGGAAAATATGGCGAACATATTTGATTAAGGTAATATCATAAATAAGCACAGTGGGAAAATTGTCCTCCAAAACTTACCTATACTTTTAAACCCAAACATTGTAATACAGATAAAAGGACCTACACATTGACTTACCACACTCTAACTATCAACTTTTTAAACTGAGGTACTAAATCTTTCATTGGCCTCCAAATTCAATTCTTATGCATATATAGTATCCGATGTGTATTTTAAAACTTTTTAATCAGGCGCAGGGGTGGCTGTGTGGTAAGTAGCTTGCTTACCAACCACATGGTTCCAGGTTCAGTCCCACTGCGTGGCACCTTGGGCAAGTGTCTTCTACTATAGCCTCAGACCGACCAAGCCTTGTGAGTGGATTTGGTAGACGGAAACTGAAAGAAGCCCGTCGTATATATGTATATGTATATATATGTGTGTGTGTGTGTGTATGTGTTTGTCCCTCCCAACATCGCTTGACAACCAATGCTGGTGTGTTTACATCCCCGTAACTTAGTGGTTCGGCAAAAGAGATCGATAGAATAAGTACTAGGCTTACAAAGAATAAATCCTGGGGTCGATTTGCTCGGCTAAAGGCGGTGCTCCAGCATGGCCACAGTCAAATGACTGAAACAAGTAAAAGAGTAAAAGAGTAAAAGTGTAATCTTTTTTTAAAAAGAATTTTTATTCAATGTATGTTTGATTTTAAATTTTGAACTTTAAATTTTAAATATACACTTTTGTTTAGTGGCATCATATTAAAAGCTTAGAACTATTACTCTTATAATACTCCTTTATATTAAAGCCTAGTCTACTTTGAACATTAGCCTGTAGACTGCAGTAGCCATTCAACTGCCACTTACAAACTTTAACCTTGTAACACATTTCCTTTTGCTGTCCATTTATTTTATTTTATTTTATTTATACACAAGCATTGGTGCTGGTGCCATGTAAAAAGCACCCAGCACACTCTGTAAAGTGGTTGGCATTAGGAAGGGCATCAGCCTATAGAAACCATGCCAAATCAGACAATTTGAGCGTTGTGCAGCTTTCCGGTTGGCCAGCTCCTGTCAAATTGACCAAACCCACGCCAGCATGGTAAATGGACATTGAATGATGATGATGATGGTGCTGGTGAGGATGATGATGATGATGATGATGATGATGAGGAGGAGGAGGAGGAGGAGGAGGAGGAGGAGGAGGAGGAGGAGGAGGGTGATGGTGGTAGTGGTGGTGGTAGTGGTGGTGGTGTTGGTGGTGGTGGTGGTAGTGATGATGATGGTGATAATGATGATGATGATGATGATGATATTTATTCACTTAGCAGGCCCACATACATTCTACTTCCAATCCATCCTTTTTAAATAAATTCAAAAAATATTCATTCTTTTATATTATATTGTTTACATCCATTAGTCACTTTACCCATATCAAATTCCATCTTTACCCCACCATTTTAATATAGGACTTAATTATAATTATTTCTCACTTGTTTTATTCAACTTTAATTTGCATTTATTTTTTTATTTAAGCTTTTCAGTTATGTCCCTTTTATTCCCAAATACCTTTTCTTATTTTTTTATATATATTTGGAATCTAACCCTATTTCCATTTCTATTTTTATCTCTCTGCCTCCTTTAATGCTCTATTAATGTTTTAACTTTCCTCACATAATCCTCATTATTGTGTTTATAATGATCCCTCACAATCTCTCTCTCTCTCTCGTTTTTATAACAGTCCTGATTAATCTTTATCTTCACCTGTTTATATTACTTCAATTACAATAGTAATTTAATTTTTCTCCTCTTTTTTTTTTATTGCCTCTCTTAATACTTTTAACATTTTATTTTTCGAAATATAACTTTAAAATTTCTGTCCTTAATTATTTAATATCTTTAATGTAGCCTATAAAAGCACCATTCCTTTTCATTTATGCTTCACCCTATAAACAGTAATTTTTTTTCCTTCCCCAAACCTTTTAAAGTTTATATTTAATTTTCAACTTTAAGCCTTGCCATTTGCTTCAAGTCAACTAACTATCATTCAAGTATTTCCTGACTAAAACCCCCTTAAGGTAGTGCTCCAGCATGGCCACAGTCAAATGACTAAAACAAGTAAAAGATAAAAGCTAGCTGTTTAGCTCTAAGTAAACCATAATAAATCAGACTTGTGATTAAAGGCATTCCATCCATGGCCATCTCTCTCTCTCCCTCTTTGTATATGTCTTATCTGTTTTACACACATCAACAACTTTGAACTTCCCATGCCAAAGTCTGAAAATTCATGATTTGTTTTCCCCTTTAGAAACAATACAATAGTGGTTTGCCATTGCTTTTTGCTAGTTTATTTGGCAATTATTCCACTAGTGCCCAGCTTTCCTGACCTTTGACTCTGAGGCACAACCTATTTAACCCCTTAGGCAGGGAAACTGGTTTATATGACATTAGGACATATCTACACACCAGTGAGTTTCTATAATACCTGTTTAAGGGCCACCCTTTTGCTGAGTTCTTTATGTCATAACCACACAACCTTCTCCTGCTATTTGGCCCACAACCAGGACCCTTGACAAGTAGTGCCACTCTGAGCCAAAGTCAGGGCCATCTTAAAACTATTCAATGCATCAGTCCCATAGTATTTATTTATTGACAGTATACATAGATCATAATTGGGCCCCTAGACCCATGTGGCCTCAGACAACTGCTCAGTGTTCCCATGCCTTAAGATGGCACTGGCCATAGGGAATCTGGGAGTAGGGACCACTAAGGGGTAATACTAAACTCCCCAAAGATTCCTGAACTCCTAACTCTAACCCTAACCCTGAAACCCTACAAGAGATGTAGTTTAATGCTTTCCCAAGATCATTCATTTCTACTTTGACTTATTAACCCTTCATCTCTGCCTTGACTCATACAGTTACTAACATATCAAGTCTATTTTTATCATAATTTATTCTTTCCTTTTTATTGCTCTTCTTAAGACTTTTGATATTCTGTTTTTTTAAATAAACTTTTAAATTTCTTTTCTTAATTATCTAGTATTAAATATATAAATATTAAATTTATATCAAATATATAAATATAGCTTTTAATAAATACAAGAAATGTCAATCTCTCAAAGTCGATGGAACATGTGGAAATGGGAGACCCAAGAAGACATGGGACGAAGTACTGAAGGACGACCTGAAGGAAGACACTGAAGTGTTCATGCAAGATGACAGAGGGCCAAGATACCTGGTGCCTTGCTGTATTCAAGAAGACCCGTCCTATACAGCAAAAGTGTTAAGGGCTGGTCCCCCACTTCCTGGTGACGAGGATTGGCCTGCAAGAGTCCTGAGTAAAAAGCACTTGTGCTGGTGCTATGTTAAAGCTCTAGTACAATACCATGTAAAAGTACCCGGTACACTCTATAAAGTAGCTTATATTAGGAAGGGCATCCAGCTGTAGAAACCAAGCCAAAACAGACAATTGGAGCCTGGTGCAGCTCTCCAGCTTGCTAGCTCTGGTCAAACCACCCAAGCCATGCCAGCATGGACAACATACATTAAATGATGATGATGATGATGATGATGATGATGATGATGACTTGTCCTTTTAATTTACACAATTTTTCTTTTGTTCTTTTTTTTTTATCAAATCTTTTATACTTTATACCAGTGCTTTTTAAATGGAGTCCACATGACCCCTGGGGGGTTATATAAAAATTCTGGAGGTCTACACAAGCAAAATAGTAAATTGGGTATTCACAGTAGTATTTTAAGGGTCCATGAATGCAGTTTGCTTTAGAAGCAAGAGACAACGAGGTTTAATATAGTTTAACATGTTTCTGGCACACACACACACACACACACACACACACACACACACACACACACACACACACACACACAAATAGATGGGCTTCTTTCAGTTTTCCTCAACCAAATCCACTCACAAAGCTTTGATTGGCTTAGGAATAACACTAGCAAAAGGTACTTATCCAAGGTTACCATACAACTTCTTGGTCACACAGCGTACACCTCTCTTAACACTTTTAATATCATTTTTCAAGATGAAGCAGAGAACTTAGCAGCGTTTTGTCCGTCTTTACATTTCAGAGTTCAAATTCTACCAAGGTTGACTTTGCCTTTCATCCTTTTGTCATCATCATCATCATCATCATCATTGTTTAACGTCCGTTTTCCATGCTGGCATGGGTTGGACGGTTTGACTGAGGACTGACAAGCCAGTAGGCTACACCAGGCTCCAGTCTGATCTGGCAGTGTTTCTACAGCTGGATGCTCTTCCTAATGCCAACCATTCCGAGAGGGTAGTAGGTGCTTTTTATGTTCCACCAGCACAGAAGCCAGTCAGGCGGGCCTGGCATCAATCATGTTTGAATAGTACTTTTTACATGCCACCAGCAAGAGAGTCAGTCAGGGGTACTGGCATGTGCCACGTCCAAAATATAACAACAAATAAATATTTTGTAACCACCCACACCTTAAGGGTATCAAAAAGGGTATCAGATCATCTGAGGGATGTCACACAATGGTTTGCCCTCAAGGTTGACACCTCCAGGATTTTCCTTTCCCAAGGGACTCACAAGGGGTCAATAAAATAAGTACCAGCTGATTACTGGGGTTAGTGTAATCAACTTACCCCAACCCCTGAAATTACATGCCTTGTGCCAAAATAAGAAAGAAACAAATATTAAATTTTAAAATAAAGGTTTTAAATTTCCTTATTTAATACCTTTAATGTACCATATAAATACCCTGCCCTTTGAGTTTCATTTCAGGCTGTTTTTTTTTTTTTTACCAAACTTATTTATTTTCTAATGTTTATATTTTTATCTTTAATGTTTAACCTTAATCCCTTGCCTTTTGCTTCAAGTGCCAAGTGCTACTAACTTCCACCCTTGTAATCATTTAAACGCATTTGTGAAATACGATATATACTTATATTTCTGTCTCTAAGCAGACATGTTAATCTCATAGTATATAGTTATTAACACACCAAGTCTATATTTACCTTTTAATTTCACTTTTAATTAGGGAAAAAAATTTATTACCGCTACTGGAATCCCTTCTGCCTTTGCATGTTAATTAACTAAACAATATTATAACTCTAACAACAACCCTGTGAGTGTATATTTATTTGAATATGTTAAAAAGTTCGTGTGTTAAAAAGTTTGCTTCTCTACCACATGGTTCTGGGTTCAGTTCCACCATGTGACACCATAGGCAAGTGTCTTTTGCTACAGCCTCGGGCCGACCAAAGCCTTTTGAGTGGATTTGGTGGATGGAAACTGAAAGAAGCCCATCGTATATATGTATATATATATATGTATGTATGTGTGTATATATATGTTTGTGTGTCTGTGTTCGTCCCCCCAACATCACTTGACAATGCTGGTGTATTTACGTCCCCGAAAGGATGAAAGGTAAAGTCGACCTCGGCAGAATTTGAACTCAGAACGTAGCGGCAGACGAAATACCGCTCAGCATTTCGCCCGGCGTGCTAACGTGTGTGTGTGTGTGTGTGTGTATATATATATATATATATATATATATATATATATATATATATATATATATATATATATATATATATATATATATATATATATATATATATATATATATATATATATATATATATATATATATATATATATATATATATATATATATATATATATATATATATATATATATATATATATATATATATATATATATACATACACATATACATATATACAACGGGCTTCTTTCAGTTTCCGTCTACCAAATCCACTCACAAGACTTTGGTCGGCCCGAGGCTATAGTAGAAGATACTTTCCCCAGGTGCCACACAGTAGGACTGAACCCAGAACCATGTGGTTCTTTCCTCACTGCCACATCTGCACCTACTTTATTTTAACTGGGTAATGACCTTTTTCTAATAGACCCATACCAATCATTTAGTATTTTATGATTTAACCTTTCACATACCATGCTATTGTTTTGTCTAGTTTTCTTTCTGATTTGCTGTTCTTTTTTTTTCATTTTTTTTATCCCTCCCCCTTTATTCTTTTTGTTTTATTTGTTCTTCATACATCTTATTCACATTCGCATACATCTTAAACTATCTTCCTATTATCAATATATTTCCATTTTACGATAATATTCTGTGCAAATATAATGCTTTCAGCTAACAGTCTACAAAATTAAAATCTGTTGCTGTAGTAACTTCCTGTTCCTCATATATATATATATGTATGTATGTATGTATGTATGTATGTATTCTTTTATTTTTTCTTTTACTTGTTTCAGTCATTTGACTGCGGCCATGCTTGAGCACCACCTTTAGTTGAGCAAATCGACCCCAGGGCTTATTCTTTCTAAGCCTAGTACTTATTCTATCAGTCTCTTTTGCCGAACCGCTAAGTTACAGGGACATAAACACACCAGCATCAGTTGTCAAACGATGGTGGGGGGAGGGACAGACACAGACACACACACACACACACACACATAACGGGCTTCTTTCAGTTTCCATCTACCAAATCCACTCACAAGGCTTTAGTCGACCTGAGGCTATAGTAGAAGACACTTGCCCAAGGTGCCATGCAGTAAGACTGAATGTGGAACCATGTGGTTGGTAAGCAATTTACTTACCACACAGCCACTCCTGTATGTATATATTTATATATATACATACATACATATATATATATTTTTATTTATTTATTTATGTGTTTCAGCCAAGTGGCTGCGGTCATGCTGGTGCACCACCGTGATTTTCACGTTCCTTGCATGGCTCTTCTCCCCCACCTGACATGGTCCAATCAAGAGTTTTGATGGCACATCTGGTGTATAAGAGAATTTGACACAGCTGCCCTAAACTGCGTCTCATTACGAGCCATTGGTTCGTCTGGTATCGTGGAGAGGAAAGCGTCAAGTTTTGTCTTGAAGACCTCCGTATCCATGTCTTGCATGTCTCTCAAATGTTTTGGCAGGGCATTGAAGAGCTGAGGTCCTCTGAAACCGAGGCTGCTGCAGTATCTCGTTCTTATGTGAGATGCAGTGGACGGTACCTTTGGCACCATGCAGTGGCGACCCGTGCGGGCATTCCTGTAGTACTTGATACCAAAGTTTGGCACCAGTCCTTCCAGTATTTTCCATATGTATATTATTACATATCTCTCCCGCCTGCGCTCCAGGGAGTAGAGACCTAGTGCCTTCAGTCGCTCCCTGTAGTTCATCTGTTGGACTGTGGCGATCTTTTTTGTATAGTGCCGCTGAATTGCCTCGAGTTCTGCTGTCCGCTTAACACTGTGTGGTGACCACAACTGAGAGCAATAGTCTAGGCGGCTCAGAACAAATGTCTTCCATAGAATCAACATGACTTTTTGATCCCTTGTACGGATAGTCCTCAGTATCCACCCTGCCAGTTGTCTGCACTTTGCTGTCAACTTGACAATGTGCATGTGAAATGATGCATCACTACACATGTTGATGCCCAGATCTCTTACTGTTTGTGGTTCTGGGATTGCAGTACCTCCAGGCCCTGTGTATTCCAGTTGGGAGGTACTTGTGGTCTTGTAGCGCAGTACTTGAAATTTTTTTGCATTGAACTGCATATTATTTTGCTCTGCCCACTCATATATTGCATTTAGGTCATTCTGCAGGCTTACAATATCATCAGGATTCTTTATTGCCTGAGATATCTTTGTGTCATCAGCATAGCTAGTGACAGTGGCTCTCCGAGTGACCGTGGGCATGTCCAGAAGGGCCACTATGAACAGTAGTGGCCCCAGAACAGTTCCCTGTGGAACACCACTCAATATTTGTGTTTCCCTAGATAGTTCTCCATTGGCTGCAACTGTCTGACTTCTACCATTCAGGAAGTCATGCAGCCACTCTCCTAATTTACCAGCTATGCCAAGGTTTCGCAGCTTGTGACATATCAAGCCATGATCAACTTTGTCAAAGGCTTTTGCAAAGTCGAGATATATCACATCAACATTTGAATGGTCAAGTAGCTGCTTCAGGACCCAGTCATAATGCTGCAAGAGCTGCGTGAGGCAGCTTCTACCTGGACGGAAACCATGCTGGGTCTCATTCAGCAAGTCATTTTCTTCTAGGAACGCAATCAATCTCCTTCTGACAATTCGTTCCATGACTTTGCTAATATGTGAAGTCAGAGAGATGGGCCTGTAGTTTCCAGCCTCTGCTCTGCTTCCACCTTTATGGATAGGACATATGGTGCCTTCCTTCAGCTTTTTGGGAAGTTTACCATTTGCAAGGAAACTCTGGAAGAGTATCCGGAGTGGTCCTGCTAATTCTTGTTTACACGACTTTAAGAGGACAGCTGAGAAACCATCGGGGCCAGTTGCCGAATTTGAGCTCATTTCATTTATGGCAGCTATCACATCTTCCTCTCCAATGTCGATGTAGGTAATGGATGCAGTCCCCTTCTGCTGAGTGCTATTGTCAAAGAAATCAGCTGAGTTCTTTATCTGCATGTGACTCAGAGGAGAGGTGAAGACACTCTTGAATATGTATATATATTTATATTTTTTCTCTATTTATATATATACATATATATGTATGTATATATATATATGTCTATATTTTTCTCTCTTTTGTTGCTCGTTTACCTCTCATTTTCATTTACTGTTCCACTTGGCTCTTGTGCAAATATTGGTAAATTTCAAGACCTCATGTATGCACACACACATACATTAACTGCTTGTTTCTCTGTCAAATTATATATAACATTAGCACTCAGAGAACACAAACCTCCCCCAAGGCAAAACCAACGTCTTCTCAACGATTAGTCTGAGATGATTTTTAAAATGCGAATATCTGAAATAAACTCAACTGCTCTCACAAACAAGAATACTAAAAATGAACCAGACTACTCTCAAAAATTAACTAAAAAAAACAGGAAAAATAATCCAGAATCCTTATCCGGTACTGTATCAATCCCCAAATCTAATCAGTATGTACCAGTCATGAGGCCAAACATCCCTGAAAGTTTCATCCGAATCCATCCAACAGTTCTTGAGATATCTTGTCCACAGACAAACAAACAAACACAACTGAAAACAATACCTCCGCCTTTGCTAAGGGGGAGGTAATAAATAATTTAAACTAAAGGATTACTTTTTGTTGAGTACATCTTTTCTTTTATCTTTTACTTATTTCACTTATTAGACAGTGGCCAGCCTGGAGCACTGCCTTGAACAATTTTAGTCAAACAAATTACCGTCACTAATAAAACTAAATAAAACATCTTTTATTTTCTACCTTTCACTTGTTTAAGTTGTTAGATTGTGACCAGGCTGGGGCACTGCCTTGAAAAGTCTTAATTAAATGAATCGTTCCAGCACTTAATTTTTTTTTTACTTATTGTATTGGTCCCTTTTTGCTGAACCACTAAGGTACATGGATGAAAACAAATGAACAGTAGTTGTCAGGCAGTAGTGCAGGACAAACACAAAGGCACACACACACACACATCACACCACACACACACACGTATATGTGTGTGTGTGTATGTATGTGGTGTGATGTGTGTGTGTGAGGGTACATGGCCCTAGTGGTTAGGGTGTTATACATACGATCATTAGATCATGATTTTATTTCCTAGACCGGATGATGCTTTTTGTTCTTGAGCAAAACACTTCATCTCACGTCGCTCTGCGATCATTTCGACACCTGATGCATACCACACAGTGCCCCTGTTCACACAACATCAATTTGATGGAGTGAGTGAGCTAATGTGTGACATGAACATTTGATCACTATAAACAAATCATTTGTGCAGGTCATTCAACAAAAACAGAATGCTAATAGGTTGTTTTTGACAGGAGAGTCCATCATATAAATACAGGGTGCAGTGAATAATTTGTCGTCTAAATTATGCAAAGATGAAAATAACACTGATATCTCATTTTAACAGATATATTTACCAAAATTACGTAAAAATATCTTGAAATACAAAAGAGTAAATATTTTCAATAAAATCGCCATTGACTTCAACAACAACCTCCAGACGACTTCGGAATCTCCTCCAATTCTTCTGGACAGTCTCCTTGTTTAAGTTGGTGAATGCTATCATAATCAATTCATCTTTTGTGTTACAAGGAGTTTTGTTGGTCTCTTGCTCAACTGTGCCCCACACATAATAATCAAGAGGGTTGCAGTCTGGGGAGTTAGATGGCCAGATGTTAGGGGTGATGTGGTTGTAGAAATTGTCTGATGGACATGACTGAGTTCTCTTGCTTGCATGACGTGGTGCACAGTCCTGTTGCCAGACATAGGGTCTTCCAGCAGCCATCCTCTTGATCCAGGGTAGCACTACCTCCTATAGGCACTTGATGTAGGCCTGCATGTTGAGTCTGAGGCCATGTGGGAAGATGAATGGAAGCATAACCTCACCATCACAAGGGATCACTCCAAACACCATGATGTTGACTGGATGTTTGTTTTTTATCACTTTCAGAACATGTATTGTGGACATGAAAAGTGAATGGTTGTTTTGTGTGCTCACCATCTGATCCTGGCAGAAATTTTCTTGTCTGAACAAAACCAAAGCATGTTTGGTTGGAGGGAATACTTGAGTTTGTTCAAAAGCTTCATAGCATGGTCTTTCCTCTTGTCCTTGATGGCTTGGGATAAAAATTGGCCCTTTCTCATCTTGTATGAGGAATACCAAATGTCTTTATGCACCACCTGCCTGATAAGAAACTCAGACACTCCCATGTCCCTGATTGACTTAGAGGGATCATTGTCAATCATGGCCTGGATCCCACCAACAAATTCAGGAGTTATTTTCTTAGCAGAACGATCAGATTGAGTTTTCCAAGCTGCCGTACCTTCGTAATCGCCATTAGACTCATCCAACTCTTTCCAAATTCTCTGCACTGAACTCAGTTTGACACCCAAACACTCTGAAATGATCGTATTGGAGCTTCCGGCATGAATGCCAAGCAGTACAGTATGTCATTCCCAAATTTCTGGCAGAGGGAATTGCATCATGGTGCTGTTTTTCTCACAGACGGTGCCCAACCGACCCTACCATACTGTGTAGTCAACAAAATCAAAAACATACAATGCACATGTGCGAAATTAAAGCTATAAAATGGCAACAATTTAGCCATTGCACCCAGTATATATATAAGAAGGGATTAAAGACATGACTTTCTTCATTCTTATTTCTATTTTTGTTATATATACATATGTTCTATTGATTTAATATGGATGGACATAACATCACAATATGACATTTATACCAATTATATCTACTTGAGTTTTTCATATACTTAGCATTCTTGATGAATATATTAATATATTGTTATATACTTACTGGAGGTGCAATGGCCCAGTGGTTAGGGTAGTGGACTCTCAGTCATAGGATCGCGGTTTCGATTCCCATACTGAGCGTTGTGAGTGTTTATTGAGCGAAAACACCTAAAGCTCCACGAGGCTCCCGCAGGGGATGGTGGCGAACCCTGCTGTACTCTTTCGCCACAACTTTCTCTCACTCTTACTTCCTGTTTCTGTTGTACCTGTATTTCAAAGGGTCAGCCTTGTCACACTGTGTCACGCTGAATATCCCCGAGAACTACATTAAGAGTACACGTGTCTGTGGAGTGCTTGGCCACTTGCACGTTAATTTCACGAGCAGGTTGTTCCGTTGATCGGATCAACTGCAACCCTCATCGTCGTAAACGACGGAGTGCCACTGCCATATACTTACTTTACAACTCCAGTATACTCAACCTTATTCCCACTTCTAGGTCTATGTTTTATACTATGCTCTTTGTGCTTAAAGTTTATCAGTTAATGGTTTTCAGCCATTTACTCAACACGCAGGAATTGAACACCTATTTTGTATATCTTAAACTACCTCTGAAGAAGATTCGACTTACAAATAATTTAAAATTTTATTAATTAATTTTATTGATTTTATCAATTTAATCTTGTTTATTAAGTTCCTCTCTATTTTCTTATCTTATTATAATAAGTAAATATATATAAACCTCGGTTTATATAGTTACCTTGCAGTTGAGTATTAACTGTAATGTTCAACATTCTTAAATGAAGTTTGTAACTTTTAATTGTACTTATATATATATATATCATCATCATCATCGTCGCCGTTTAACGTCCGCTTTCCATGCTAGCATGGGTTGGACGATCTGACTGAGGACTGGTGAGCCAGATGGCTACACCAGGCTCCAATCTGATTTGGCAGAGTTTCTACAGCTGGATGCCCTTCCTAACGCCAACCACTCTGAGAGTGTAGTGGGTGCTTTTACGTACCATTGGCACAAAGGCCATGCTCAAAATGGTGTATTTTACGTGCCACCTGCACAGGAGCCAGTCCAGCGGCACTAGCAACGACTTCGCTCGAATGTCTTTTCACGTGCCACCGGCACAAGTACCGGGAAGGCGACGCTGGTAACAATCACGCTCAAATGGTGCTATTTACGTGCCACTGGCAGGGAAGCCAGACAGCTGCTCTGGTAACAGTCATGCTTGGATGGTACTCTTAGCGCTCCACTGGTACAGGTGCCATCACAATTTCGCTTTCACTTGCCTCAACAGGTCTTCACAAGCGGAGTTTAGTGTCCAATGAAGGGAAGGTATGCATAAGTGGGCAGGCTACACCCCTGGCAGAGGCCTATATATATATATATAATAATAATAATAATAATAATAATAATAATAATAATAATAATAATAATAATAATAATAATAATAATAATAATAATAATAAATGGCAAGTTTGTGTTTGTGAATTTGTTACTTTAACTCCTCCAAGGCTATCCAACAGACCTTGATGAAATTTGACACATGTGTGAGGCTTATACCCATGCAGTCACTTGGAATTTTTAAAAAATCGATTTTTAATCAGCATTGATTTTTCAAAAATTGTAAAATTTCAGCATTTTTTTCACTAGCCATCATGACATCAATTTGACAAAAAATGTTTCATGGGTATAAACAGACAGCTTATTAACAGTAATCTATTTAGCATTTGCTAATTTTTCATATCAATGCGAACTATTTTGATTTCCTAAAACTTACTATATCAATTCATTGTTTTAATTCCCCAGCATTTCAGGTTTTGATTAGGTAAGACCATTTTATTTCTCAAGCAAAATTTAGGCATTTTGCGCACTAGCCATCATGACATCAATTTGACAACATCTGCCCCAAAGTGTAAAACTTCGCCATTTTACGTACATGCACAAAAATGACGACAGCACAGGTTCGCTACCAGACTCTGCTAATTTTTTTCATCAAATTGGTCGTACCCATTAATACAGATTTTAATTTTTTGAAAAATGCCGAAATTTGACGTAAGATGCTTCATGGCTATAAACAGATATCTTATTAATGGTAATTTTTTACCGGGTATCTCAGTTAGCATATATATAGTTGGTTATTATAACCACTAACTCTGCTTACCTATATATATATATATATATACATATATATATATATATATATATATATATATATATATATATATATATATATATATATATATATATTCATATAAATTCTATGAAAGCACTGGTTAGTTACCTATATTTTCCATCTACCAAATCCACTCATAAGGCTAGGCTTTGGTTTGCCCAAGGCTGTAGTAGAAGACACTTGCCCAAGATAGCATGCACTAAGACTGTACTTGAAACCTTGTAAATTAGGAACTAAACTACTCATCACAAAGTCATGCATACCTATTCTTTCATTTGTTCCAATCATTTGACTGTGGCCATGCTGGAGCACCGCCTATTAGTCGAAGAAATCGACCCCCACCCCCCAGGACTTATTCTTTTTAAGCCTGGTACTTATTCTATCGGTCTCTTTTGCTGAACCGCTAATTTATGGGGACGTAAACATACCAACATCAGTTGTCAAGTGATGGTGGGGTGGGGAGACAAACACAGATACAAAGACACACACACATATATACGACAGGCTTCTTTCAGTTTCCGTCTACCAAATTCACTCACCCAGCTTTGGTTGGCCTGAGGCTATGTAGTAGGAAACACTCACCCAAGGTGCCACTGAGTGATACTGAACCTGGAACCATTTGGTTGGGAAACAAGTTTCTTATAAGCTAATAGATTTTTTTTCTTTTCCTTCTCCAGACATTGAATATTATTTTTATTTGATACTACATTTCCAGATCACTAGTTCTACTTACCAAAAGTGGCCCACTTGGCACAAAAATTCATACAATATTTCTCCCATGTTTCTTAGGAAAACTTTCCAAATTCTTAACCAACTACACCTCACCCACAACAATTTCTAAGACGCATTGGGTACAATAAAATAAAAAAATTAAAAACAGAAAAAACAGAAAAATACAGTAAAATATTTATTTGCATAATTCCTTAAAATTTCAAAGATTCTTCAATATGCAGTTTATAATCTAGAAACAACATTTCTGCACTTAAAATATATAAAAGTATTAGTGTAGCTATGGCTGTGTGGTTCAGAAGTTTGCTTACCAACCACATGATTTCAGGTTCAAGTTCCAATGTGTAACACCTTTGAACAAGTATCTTCCTCTGTAACTTTAGGCTAATCAAAGAGTGGATTTAATAGATGAAAACTGAAGAACCTTGCTGTGTCTGCTTCTGTGTCTCTTTGTCACCTTCTAACCATTCATCCTTTAATACAAGTTCCCTCCTTAAATGTCCCTGCCCCTCTCATAATTTTTTGTCTTGTAAGCTGGTGCCACATGAAAAGCATCCAATCCACACCGTAATGTGGTTAGCATTTGGAAGGGCATCCAGCTGTAAAAATCTTGCCAGAACTAACTTCGCCTGTGCTAGTGCCATGTAAAAAGCACTGAGTCCACTCTGCTGAGTGGTTGGTGTTAGGAAGAGCATCCAGCTGTAAAAACCCTGCCAAAACAGACACAGTAGCATAAAGTAGATTTTCTACCTGATCAGCTTCTGTCAACCATCCTCCCCATGTATGGAAGATGGACATTAAATGATGATGTTGACGATGATATTATATGCATATATATATATATATACGATAGATTGCTTAATAAAGAGAATGAATGGGAGAAAGAGAGCCTGCCTTATGTCGACCCAATAGAGGGACCAGCTATCCGAGTTGATAGTACCAGGGTAGATAAAGCAATTAAGAGTATGAAGACCGGGAAAGCCCCCGGCCCATCAGGAATCACTGCAGAGATGCTCAAAATATCTGGCAGTGTTGGCTATAGCCTAGTCACCCGTATTACGAACCAGGTGATACACGAAGGAGTCATACCCTATGACTGGTGTAGCAGCATCATAGTCAACTGCTACAAAGGTAAAGGGGACGCTTTAGATACAAATAATTACAGAGGCATCAAGCTGTTAGATCAGGTTATGAAAGTTACAGAGAGGGTCATAGCCCAACTAATTAGGGAGCGAATCAATTTAGATGAGATGCAGTTTGGGTTCGTGCCAGGTAAAAGCACTACTGATGCCTTATTTCTAGTGAGACAGTTGCAAGAGAAATACCTAGCCAAGGATAAACCTCTGTACCTGGCTTTCGTTGACATGGAGAAAGCCTTTGACAGGGTCCCCCGATCCCTTATCTGGTGGTCAATGAGGAAACTTGGGATAGAAGAATGGCTAGTGAGAGCTGTGCGAGCCATGTACAGAGATGCGGCCAGTAAGGTGAGGGTTGGAAATGAGTACAGCAATGAATTCCGGGTAGAGGTAGGGGTCCACCAAGGTTCCGTCCTCAGCCCCCTATTATTTACCATAGTCCTCCAGGCAATCACAGAGGAGTTCAAGACAGGTTGCCCCTGGGAGCTCCTCTATGCTGATGACCTTGCCCTAATTGCGGAGTCACTATCAGAACTAGAGGAGAAGTTTCAGGTGTGGAAGCAAGGTCTAGAATTGAAGGGCCTTAGAGTCAACCTAGCTAAAACCAAAATCCTAATAAGTAGGAAGGTAGATAAAACACAAACCCCTTCAGGTAGATGGCCCTGCTCAGTATGTAGAAAAGGAGTAGGTAGTAACTCTATAAGATGTACCCGGTGCAAGCTATGGACACATAAGAGGTGCAGCAACATCAAAGGCAGGTTAACTAGCAAGTTAGTTTTTGTTTGTGGCAGATGTTCAGGTGCAATAAAGACTGCAAACAAACAGGAAACAACTTCTATCTCATTCCAGGGTGAAAAACTAGAGGTAGTCGATAGCTTCCGCTATCTGGGCGACCAAGTTAGTAGTGGGGGTGGGTGCGCTGAAAGTGTAGCTGCTAGAATAAGAATAGCCTGGGCAAAGTTTAGAGAGCTCTTACCCCTGCTGGCGACAAAGGGACTCTCACTCAGAGTAAAAGGCAGACTGTATGACGCATGCGTACGAACAACCATGCTACATGGCAGTGAAACATGGGCTGTAACTGCTGAGGACATACGTAAGCTCGCAAGGAATGAAGCCAGTATGCTCCGTTGGATGTGTAATGTCAATGTGAATACCCGTCAGAGTGTAAGTATCTTGAGAGAAAAGCTGAACATTAGAAGCATCAGTTGTGGCGTGCAAGAGAGACGATTGCGCTGGTATGGACATGTGGTGAGAATGGAGGAGGATAGCTGCGTGAAAAAGTGCCACACCCTAACAGTTGAGGGAACCCGTGGAAGAGGTAGGCCCAGGAAGACCTGGGCTGAGGTGGTGAGGCAAGACCTTCGTACATTGGGCCTCACCGAGGCGATGACTACGGACCGAGACCTTTGGAAATGGGCTGTGCGTGAGAAGACCCGGCAAGCCAAGTAAGATCGTTGCCAGTGCCCCTGGACTGGTTCTTGTGCGGGTGGCACATGAGATGCACCATTTTGAGCGTGGCCGTTGCCAGTACCGCCTGACTGGCTCCTGTAGGATTTTCGAGCGAGATCGTTGCCAGTGCCCCTGGACTGGCTTGTGCGGGTGGCACATAAAAGACACCATTTCGAGCGTGGCCGTTTTCGTGCGGGTGACACGTAAAAGCACCCACTACACTCTCTGAGTGGTTGGCGTTAGGAAGGGCATCCAGCTGTAGAAACTCTGCCAAATCAGACTGGAGCCTGGTGTTGCCATCCGGTTTCACCAGTCCTCAGTCAAATCGTCCAACCCATGCTAGCATGGAAAGCGGACGTTAAACGATGATGATGATATATATATATATATATATATATATATATATATATGCATATATATATTTATTTTCTATATTTTACTTGTCTCGGTCATTAGACTGTGGCCATGCTGGGGCACCTTCTTGAAGAACTTTTAGTCAACTGAATTGACTCCGTCACTTGATTTTTCTTCTAAAACCTGGTACTTAATCTATTGGTCTTTTATGCTGAAAAATTCTTGACTTTAAGGATATAGCAAAAGGCCTGGTTTTAAGGCCGAACCTTCCAAGTTCTTTTGCAAGACTTAGAAAAACTAAAGAACTGATGTAACAAGTGTGTGATTCTGAGAGGGAAAAATGTTGAATAAAATCATAATTAACTGATCCTCCTATATTTTCTTCTACCCAAAGCCAGGAACTTTTCATCACCCCCTCATACTTGTGTCTAACTATCTTAACTTATTATAACATATGATATTACCCTAATCGATTATATTAACATATTCTGTTCTATTATTTCCTGTATCTTGAAGTTTCACCCTGACAAATCTTTCCCAACATCTTCTCTGTCAACCGCTCTTTTCAACCTGGGGGAAAACCATGTATTCACCTCTTCAACAAGGCACTCATTCCTGTCCCTCTATCACAGTGCTTCTCAAACTATCTGATGTGGCATACCGGTTGTTTATTTTTCCAATGTGCCAGGGACTGGTAATATTTCTTAGTAATATTAATTTATACTGGAAACAATATATATATAATGAATATAATAAAAGTTGACAATTTTTTCTATCTTATATTTATTTTGTAAACAAATAATACAATATTACATAAGCTGATAAGTTGTTTACTGCAGTGCATAAGGCGAAATTACAGAAATTATGCTGTTGTTTCTTTCTTTTCTGGAAACTCACTGCATACCGACAGCTGATGGCTTGCAGACCGGCACCGGTCTGCAGACCACCACTTTGAATAACACTGCTCTATCATACTTTCACGTCCTTCAACACTATAACCCCATTTCTGTTGAGAAGGAGAGGGGGTGTCTTGTCTTCAAAGTTTCCAGGTGACATGACTGGCGTCAGTTCCACATAAAATAAAACACCAAGTACATTCTGTAAATTGGTTGGAAATTGGTTGGGAGGGCATTTGACTGTAGAAACCATGTCAAAGCAGACATTGAAACTTAGTACAGTTGTCTGGCCCCCTCTCCAGCTGCTGTTGAATCATCCAACCCATGCTAGCATGGAAAACAGACGTTAAATGGTGATGATGATGATATACCAATCTATAAACAACACTACAGGTTGTCATCGACTTATGAACTATCTGACTTACCACAGATCGACTTCACGACAATTGGCACGCCAGCTCCCAGCAGCAATAATAAACAGTCTAGTTGAAATCTAATGGGTTTAATTTCTTAGTAATTAACTCTTCTATGGATGACGTCAGCTAACAAATGCTTACTCTAGGTTTGGTTTTCGATCGCCACTGTGGTTACCCCAAGTGTTAGATGAATAACATGTCACGGAGACATCGAGGCAACCTCGTAATAGTTTGTGAGATGACTGCTTGAAACTCCAAACAAATAACACTGTCGTAGTATAATACAGAATGTTGTGTGTGACATTTATCTGAAGATGTACCTTAAAAATGTAAAAATGTAAAACAAAGCTATGTAAGCCTATAGGCCGACTTACAACCAAATCGACTTACGACCAGTCAGTTGGAACCAATTGTGGTCATAAGTTAACAACGACCTGTATTTTATTAATCTGTTCTATTAACTTATTCTGTTCTTTTATTTGAAGCTATTGTACTCTAATAACTTATTCTTTTATATTATATTGCATAGCATTTTCTTTTCTACAATATTCAACTGTTTTATTACATATTTGGTTATATTATATTGCATCGACCTGGTAGTGATGCTGTCTAACCCGTGTCAACATGGAATACAGATGTTACATGGCAATAATATTATATTAACTTATTCTGTTATACGATATATTAATATGCCTTGTCATGTAAAGATAAATTGAAACATTTTTCTTGATAAAATGTTTTATATTTTGCAATTGTCTGTCATTCTGGTTCTGATACAGCCTTGACCCCTTCGTTACCATATTCCTGTTGAAACGCACTATCACTGTTTCTGTTAATTTTGAAGAAAATAAAGAATTTAAATAAATAACTTTGTCAATATTAATCTGGTATTTAAAGCTTAAAGTAACAGAATTTTGACAGAAGGTTTTAATATAGATCATTTTAACCCTTTTGTTGCCATATTTCTGTTTCAACAGACACTACCACTGTCTCAGTTAGTTATGAAAATGGTGAAGAATTTAGTAAAATAATTGGTGTTTAAAACATAAATTTACAATGAATTTTGATGGAAGGTTTTTACTGAGATCCCCTTAAAGCATGAAGTTTCTATCATAAGACCCAGTGCAGTCTTAAGTGTGTTGGTATCAAAAGGGTCACACAGCTAAGGGGTATTTTCTCCATTTAGCTTGGAATTTTCTTTCACTTTTATTTCTTTCCTTCTTTTTGTATTATGTGTGTGCACGCGCGCGCGCGCGCGCGTGTGTGTGTGTGTGTGTGCAAGATTATCAGAATTAGAATAAAAGTAAGTTTTTAGTTTTGTTTTTTTATTCATCTCAATCAGAGCCTCACCATGATTATTGTGATCTTTGACTGTTTTTATTCTTTTCTTCATTACTGTTTTTTGTTTGATTTCCAATTATTGTTCCAGAATCTTCTTAATGTGAAATTTCCCATACCATTCTTAACAATATTTTTAAATTTCAAAGTAAAATTACAATAAAAGAGAAATGTTCGCATCAATTGTTCCCGTATCACAACTTCTCTCTCTCTCTGTCTTTGTCTATTTTCTTCTCCATTTTCTGAGGTTATTATTTTGCTAAATACCACACTATGTTATGCTTTAATAACACAGACACAGAATTATTATGTCCATCTGACAACTCTGCAGGGCTGCTTCTTGAATTGTAATTGACCATTTCTCTGTTCTATAGATGAATACATGCCTGCAAAAGAAAGAAAGAAAGAAAGAAAAAAATTATAATAAATAATGTAACAAACAACAAGTGCAGTTATAATGCCTGATATGGATTAAATTCCTTTAATCCATTTCAAATAATGGTGATATTAGGTTCTTCTTTAATTCTTGTGCTACCAATTCACAAGGGTTCAATGACTTCTCATTTTAGAGTATCCAATATTCAAATTAAAATATATCATCATGATTCTTCATGCAAAAAGAAAAAAAAAATCAATTTATTTATTTGTATTTTGAAGTTTTCTTCTTTTTTAATTCCACTTTAATAATAAAAAAGAAACTAATGAAAAAAAAATTATTTTACTAAATCACTTCAAATTCTTCATTTCTTTTGAAATAAAAAAAAAAAAAATCTAAATTCATACTGACAGAAATATGGCCATAAAAGTGTCTTAAGAATAAATGAATGGCACAAAATAGGGAATTAGGAATTCTAGGCTCTTTGGTAACCCTTAAGTGTTTAAACTGGTCATAGTTGGTGATTTACCACATGCACATCATGAAAAAAAGAAAAAAGAGAGTCATGGCTGGGATATGTTTCATCTTGCTTCTGCTGGACTGAGTCTGGCCTAGGGTTAAACAACAACAATAACAACAACTACAACAATATTTTAACTGAAGAATACAAACATCAAGAAAACCAAACATCAGGAGAGAACAATGAACGAGAGATTAACTTTGACATTTTCAGTTAAATTACAAAACTAATCAAACAAGTTTATTACGAAATAAATAAATAATGAAGCAAATTTTAAATCAATATATATATATATATATATATATATATATATATATATATATATTAAAAACAGCCTATCTTACTTTATCTTTTTCACTCTCTCTCTCTCTCTCCGTCTCTCTTTCCCTCTCTCTCATGCACACACACACACATACATACATACATTAATACATATATATACACACACATATACACACACATACATACATACATGCATGCACACATATGTACATACACAAACACATACATATACACATACATACATATGTACATACACAGATGCATACATAGAAACATACATAAACACATACATACATACATACATTATATAAATAAACATATAATTTATTCATAGAATTTATATCTTCATGATTTGTAGATAATTCAAATGCAGCCTTCGATTTTGAACTTAGAAAACCTAGAATACGTGTGTGTGTGTGTGAGAGAGAGAGAGAGAGAGAAAGTGTGTGTACATAAATACATACATACATGCACACACACACACACACACAAACACACACACACGTTATGGCTCTGATAGGGTAGACAGTCATAGTATTTCCAATGCAACATTCAACCCAAGACCGACACTATCTACACCCTCAAAGAAGATGGAAATTCTTCAGTTGCAGAAAATCCATGCATCGCATCAGTAAATCCAAAGTGTGAGTCAAGCAAAGAATGGAATATAATCCAAACAAGAGAGCAAGGAAAAAAGTCTAGCACATCTTTAACGGACAGTTACAATTGTTCTGGAACAACTCTTGTTTTTGATGAAATTGCATGAAAAAGGCACATAATAGGTGCAGGAGGGGTTGTGTGGTAAGTAGCTTGCTTACCAACCACATGGTCCCGGGTTCAGTCCCACTGCATGGCACCTTGGGCAAGTGTCTTCCACTATAGCCTTAGGCCAACCAAAGCCTTGTGAGTGGATTTGGTAGACGAAACTGGAAGAAGCCTGTCGTATATGTATATATATATATATATATATATATATATATATATATATATATATATATAAGCACAGGAGAGGCTGTGTGGTAAGTAGCTTGCTTACCAACCATATGGTGCCAGGTTCAGTCCCACTGCATGGCATCTTGGGCAAGTGTCTTCTTCTATAGCCTCGGGCCAACCAAAGCCTTGTGAGTGGATTTGGTAGACGGAAACTGGAAGAAGCTCGTCGTGTATATGTATATATGTATATATTTATATATATATATGTATGCGCATGTGTGAGTTTGTGTGTCTGTTTGTCCGCCGCCCCCAGCATCGCTTGACAATCGATGTTGGTGTGTTTATGTCTCTGTAACTTAGCAGTTCAGCCTAAAGAGACTGATAGAATAAGTACTAGGCTTACAAAGAATAAGTCCTGGGGTTGATTTGGTCGACTATAAAGGCGGTGCTCCAGCATGGCCACAGTCAGATGACTGATACAAGTAAAAGAGTAATACTTGGGGGGTTCTGTACATTACAGTGGCACTTCATCAGACTTGCATCAAAAAGGAGCGCTCTTAAGCACAATGTAAGAGAGCACTGGTGCTAGTCAGATTAAGTGCTACTCTAAGCATTGAATACACAAACTAATATATACATATACACACACACACACACACACACATACATGTATTACCAGCGTCGCCTTACTTACTAGCATCACTTACTTTACCAGCATCACCTTACTGGCACTTGTGCCAGTGGTATGTGAAAAACAACATTTGAATGACGGTGTTGCCAGTGCCGCTGGACTGGTTCCTGTGCAGATGACCCGTAAAAACTCCATTTGAGTGTGGCCGTTGCTAGTACCACCTGACTGGCCCTCGTGCCGGTGGCACGTAAAAGCACCCACTACACTCTCGGAGTGGTTGGCATTAGGAAGGGCATCCAGCTGTAGAAACTCTGCCAGATCAGATTGGAGCCTGGTGCAGCCATCTGGTTCACCAGTCAAACCGTCCAACCCATGCTAGCATGGAAAGCAGACGTTAAACGAAGATGATGATGATACATACACAAAACTCTTGGACCTTGAATCACTCTGTTGCTTCTGCTAAATATTAATAATAATAAAGAATACATACATACATACACACACACACACATATATATATAAATACACACACACATACATACATGCATACATAAAATAACGCTGAAAAGGAAAAAATTCAATTGTCACTAATTGTGACTGAGGGTGCTGGTTAGCACCTATATTGCTAGAAATGACAGTTAAAACTACTCTTAGAGCTGCAATAAAGCACATTTTCATATGCTAACAGGGGATATAACTGTCTCATAATGAAGCCTGTATATGACTATACAAGACTAGATTCACTTGAAATTACAAACTCATCAGTGGTGACTACTCCATTGTTGGATGGTTTGGTTAAATCCTGACTGTCAATATATAAATATATATGTTTACCATATGGATTGATGGCTGATTCAGCAAAATGCTAATGTGACCATCTTAGGCAAGTGTCTTCTCCTATAGCCTTGGGCCGACCAGAGCCTTGTGAGTAGATTTGGTAGATGGAAACTGAAAGAAGCCTGTCGTATATATACTCTTACTCTTTTACTTGTTTCAGTCATTTGACAGTGGCCATGCTGGAGCACCACCTTTAGTTGACCAAATCGACCCCAGGACTTATTCTTTGTAAGCCTAGTACTTATTCTATCAGTTACTTTTGCCAAACTGCTAAGTTACAGGAGATGTAAACAAGCATTGGTTGTCAAACAATGTTGGGGGGACAAACACAGACACACAAACACACACACACACACATATATATACGATAGGCTTCTTTCAGTTTCCGTCTACCAAATCCACTCACAAGGCTTTGGTCAGCCCAAGGCTATAGTAGAAGACACTTGTCCAAGGCGTCACGTAGTGGGACAGAACCCGGAACCATGTGGTTGGTAAGCAAGCTACTCACCATGCCTATATACATATGTATGTATGTATGTGTGTGTGTGTGTGTTTGTCCCCCTATTATTGCTTGATAACCGATGCTGGTGTATTTACGTCCCCGTTACTTAGTGCTTCAGCAAAAGAGACTGACAGAATAAGTACTAGGTTTGCAAAGAATAAGTTTTGGGGTCGATTTGTTCGACTAAAGGTGGTGCTCCAGCATGGCCACAGTCAAATGACTGAAACAAATAAAAGAATATATATATATATATATATATATATATATATATATATATATAGTGTACAAATAAGTAAGTCAGGAAAAAGTGCATATATTTGTCTTTAGAATGGGTATATTAATTGGAAGGTACAGTATTATATATCCATTATGGCTGATCTTACTGATTGGTTTCATTCCATAATTACCAACTCTGAAGAGCACACGGTTATGTAATTGGACTGTTACCTAACAGTCAACTGAATCCCTAGTGCGAAACCAATCAGGAAGATCAGTCATAATGGGATATATATATTCTGTTATACTTGTTTCAGTCATTTGACTGTGGCCCTGCTGGAGCACCATGAATATACATAATATATATATATTAATATGAATAGTAACCATTGTTGTCATTGTCGAGGGATGTGGTGATTCACAAATGCAACATTATGAGTAGAAAAATTTTGATCAACTAAAATTATTTATGCACTTAGTAGACAAAAACTTCCTCCTCTAGACATTTTAAAAATCTAACAACAAATAAGGGAGATAACTTCAATAATAACAGTTCTCTGAAATTTTGGAGTAAATTTGGTCAACAGGTATATTATACTCTGCTGACAAGACTAAAATTAATCAATATACACACACACACACACACACACACACACACACACACACACACACACATACACACAAATACTGTCAATAACTGGAGCAAATACACAATGCTACAAAGATTATTCATTTGTGTCAGTGTATATGATTGTTATGAAAGAACAAAAGTATTTAATAATGAATTTGTATTCAATAATGAGCAGTCAGCATACATATTTGTATTCAATAATAAGACTAGTTACATTATAGAGAAAGCTGATGACAGTAACACAATAGAAACCCTATTAGCCAACTATGCCAATATTTCTTTTTATTTTATCAAATGGTTTTGATATATTAAATGATAAAGACATGTTATGTTCCATGGCAAACAGCTAGTACAAGGGAGATAATCATTTCTTCATAAAGTTTGGTGGGATTAGAAGTTAAAATTTGAAATTAAGGAACAAGGCAAGTATGAAGAATACACATATTTAATTTTTTGTTTTTTTGCCACATAAAAAAAAACATCTATGCTGGTGTCATATAAAAAAAGCACCAAGTACACTTTGTAAAGTGGTTAACATTACCAAGGGCACCTAACCATAGAAACCTTGCCAAAACAAACAACTGGAGCCTGGTGCAGCTCTTTGGGTTACTAGATCTTGTCAAACTGTCCAACTCATGCGAGCATGAAACTGGAACTTAATTGATGATGATAAGGAGAAGGAGAAAGAGGAGGAGGAGGAGGAGGAGGAGGAGGAGGAGGTTCTCTAAGCAATGTCTAATCATACATAGTTCTATTTCATTCTTTTAAAGAAATTATCAGTATGACATAACCTGAGATATATTAAGTAGATACAATATGAAATGATATACAGAGTATATGATTTAAACAATATGTTTTAAAAATAAGTTGCTAGATCCTACATATCGGCTATTCAAAACATTATATATAGAGTAGGTGTGAGAAGAGGTCAGATCTGACTGGTTTGAATATAAAGCAGGTAAAACATTTGGGTCCAATATGACTGGTTTAAATGCTAAAGAGATATACTTATGTGTATAATCCCTTAGCATCCAGATTATTCTATTAAATGTAATGCTTATTTATTCCCATTGAGTTGAATCAATCATGCATCATCTTGTAGCTTTGAGATTTCAATGATGTGATTGTTTAGTTTTAGAATGACATTGTAGGGTTGGTGCGAGAAGCTGGTTCTGGCCAGTAAAACAGGTAGATTATCTGGGCTGGATTTGGGTGGTTTAACCCTTTAGCATTCATTCAGATTAATCTATCAAATGTAACGCTTATTTATTCATATTGTTTTGAATTAATCATGCATTATCTCATAGAATTGAGATTTTGATGATGTAACTGTTTAGATTTAAAATGACATTGTAGGGTAGGTTTGAGAGGCTGGATCTGGCCAGTTTGAACATAAAACAAATAGAATATTTGGGTTGGATATGTCTAAAGGGATATATATATATATATATTATACAAATAATTACAGAGGCATCAAGCTGTTAGATCAGGTTATGAAAGTTACAGAGAGGGTCATAGCCCAACTAATTAGGGAGCGAATCAATTTAGATGAGATGCAGTTTGGGTTCGTGCCAGGTAAAAGCACTACTGATGCCTTATTTCTAGTGAGACAGTTGCAGGAGAAATACCTAGCTAAGGATAAACCTCTGTACCTGGCTTTCGTTGACATGGAGAAAGCCTTTGACAGGGTCCCCCGATCCCTTATCTGGTGGTCAATGAGGAAACTTGGGATAGAAGAATGGTTAGTGAGAGCTGTGCGAGCCATGTACAGAGATGCTGCCAGTAAGGTGAGGGTTGGAAATGAGTACAGCAATGAATTCCGAGTAGAGGTAGGGGTCCACCAAGGTTCCGTCCTCAGCCCCCTCTTATTTATCATAGTCCTCCAGGCAATCACAGAGGAGTTCAAGACAGGTTGCCCCTGGGAGCTCCTCTATGCTGATGACCTTGCCCTAATTGCGGAGTCACTATCAGAACTAGAGGAGAAGTTTCAGGTGTGGAAGCAAGGTCTAGAATTGAAGGGCCTTAGAGTCAACCTAGCTAAAACCAAAATCCTAATAAGTAGGAAGGTAGATAAAACACAAACCCCTTCAGGTAGATGGCCCTGCTCAGTATGTAGAAAAGGAGTAGGTAGTAACTCTATAAGATGTACCCGGTGCAAGCTATGGACACATAAGAGGTGCAGCAACATCAAAGGCAGGTTAACTAGCAAGTTAGTTTTTGTTTGTGGCAGATGTTCAGGTGCAATAAAGACTGCAAACAAACAGGAAACAACTTCTATCTCATTCCAGGGTGACCAAGTTAGTAGTGGGGGTGGGTGCGCTGAAAGTGTAGCTGCTAGAATAAGAATAGCCTGGGCAAAGTTTAGAGAGCTCTTACCCCTGCTGGCGACAAAGGGACTCTCACTCAGAGTAAAAGGCAGACTGTATGACGCATGCGTACGAACAGCCATGCTACATGGCAGTGAAGCATGGGCTGTAACTGCTGAGGACATACGTAAGCTCGCAAGGAATGAAGCCAGTATGCTCCGTTGGATGTGTAATGTCAATGTGAATACCCGTCAGAGTGTAAGTATCTTGAGAGAAAAGCTGAACATTAGAAGCATCAGTTGTGGTGTGCAAGAGAGACGATTGCGCTGGTATGGACATGTGGTGAGAATGGATGAGGATAGCTGCGTGAAAAAGTGCCACACCCTAACAGTTGAGGGAACCCGTGGAAGAGGTAGGTCCAGGAAGACCTGGGCTGAGGTGGTGAGGCAAGACCTTAGTACATTGGGCCTCACCGAGGCGATGACTACTGACCGAGACCTTTGGAAATGTGCTGTGCGTGAGAAGACCCGGCAAGCCAAGTAAGATCGTTGCCAGTGCCCCTGGACTGGTTCTTGTGCGGGTGGCACATGAGATGCATCATTTTGAGCGTGGCCGTTGCCAGTACCGCCTGACTGGCTCCCGTAGGATTTTCGAGCGAGATCGTTGCCAGTGCCCCTGGACTGGCTTGTGCGGGTGGCACATAAAAGACACCATTTCGAGCGTGGCCGTTTTCGTGCGGGTGACACGTAAAAGCACCCACTACACTCTCTGAGTGGTTGGCGTTAGGAAGGGCATCCAGCTGTAGAAACTCTGCCAAATTAGACTGGAGCCTGGTGTTGCCATCCGGTTTCATCAGTCCTCAGTCAAATCGTCCAACCCATGCTAGCATGGAAAGCGGACGTTAAACGATGATGATGATGATGATGATGATGATATATATATATATATATATATATATATATGTATGTATGTATGTATATAAATTATTATCTATATAGATAGGGTGATAAATTGAATATTTTTTCTTTGGTCGTTGATGACCTCTTTCTAGCATATTGGATGTCCACCTAGTGGTCATCCCTTCTAGACGTATATATATATATATATATATATATATATATATATATATATATATATTTGTATAACCCTTTAGCATTCAGATGACTCTGTTAAATGTAATGCTTATTTATTCACATTGTTTTGAATTAATCATGTATTATCTCATAGCTTTGAGATTTCAATGGTTTGATTGCTTATTTTTAGTATGACATTGTAAGATAGGTGTGAGAGGCTGGACCTGGTCAGTTTGAACATAAAACAGGTAGAATATTTTGACCAGGTATATGGCTAGTTTAAATGCTAATGGGTTAAATGACTTATCCTGCATCAGACCTTTCATTGCAGAGGTAAAAAAACCTCCATTTTTGTAGTTTCCTCACATTTAACATGTTGGTTCTCAGAGCATCATGGTAGTACGTTTGCACAATCCACATGACCCTCATGACTGAGAATTAATATGTCCAACATTACATTATCCATAGTGTTCTTTTTTTTCTCTCTAAGATGGTAGCATGTGGTTTGAGGTAGATTTAGCTGCTATTTCTAGTACGTCTAGTGATTTGCCTCTCTAGAAACCCTTTCGTCAATTCTTTGATGCCATGTCATTACCATTTCTGTTTACCAATTGTTCTTGCTGAATGCCTCTCACTCCATTCTGATCAAAATTTATTTGGGAACAGACCTATGATGATGATGATGATGATGATGATGATGATGATAGTGATAATGATGACAATGATGATGCTGATGGTGGTGGTGGAAGTGGTTGAAGTGTTAGCAGTAATGGTGGTGTTGATGGTGGTAGTGGTGGTGGTGAGGGTAAATAATGAGGGTAAGTGATGAAGAGGAAGAGAAGGTGAGAAGGAGAAAGAAGAGGAAGTGAATGAAGAGGAGGGAATGAGGAGAGGAAGAGGAAAAAGGA
The DNA here is from genome assembly GCF_046866305.1 of Octopus bimaculoides. Taxonomy (NCBI): domain Eukaryota; kingdom Metazoa; phylum Mollusca; class Cephalopoda; order Octopoda; family Octopodidae; genus Octopus; species Octopus bimaculoides. Next base: position 18,262,608 of record NC_142944.1, on the reverse strand, counting down.
GAAAGAGGAAAAGGAGAAAGAGGAAAAGGAGAAAGAGGTGGAGAAGGAGGAGGAGAAGGATGTAGAGTGATATAATTTAGTAAACACCTGTGTACTATCAGACAATGTTTTTTTTCTAAAGCCTAATTGCAGGTAGATAGGTAGGCAGGTAAGCAGATGGATATGTTGGTAGGTAAGCAGATATGCAGGTAGGGAGGTAAGTAAGTAGGTGACTGTTTGGAAGACCTACCTAAATTCAATACAATATTTCTGTAAAGGCTTTCACAACTCGTTAATTACTTAATTAAAGGTAATACCTTAATCCAAGAAAGACAGTTCTGTAATTTCTTGCTAAACAACCTGCACATGACGATCTGATTATAATGATCAAATGTTTGTGCCATACATTAGCTCAATTCCCATCTGGGAATTGAACCCTTGATCTCCCTATTGTAAGTGCGACACATGAACTGTTCGGCCATGCATCCTCTCACACAACACATCGTTGCTTGTAAAAAAAAAAAGGAATTTCACAAATTCTTGTTTGTTAGATTCTCTCGTTAGTTGCAGTCATTGGAATGTGGTCATGCTGGAGCACAATCTTTCAAAGGTTTCATTGATCACATGGATCTTTGTATCTTAGAATCTATTGGAATTTGATACTGATTTTAGTAAGATCTGTTTGTCAAACTGCTAAGATAAGAGATATGAAGTGCTTAGACACAGACACAGACATGCACGCGCACACACACAACCACACACATACACACACAAAGGCAAACACAAAGCGACACACAAACACGCACACATACATACACACTAACATTCCACACACTAACAAGTAAATAAATCAATAAATAAAGTAAATAAATAAATAAAATATGCAGATGCTGAAGATACATTCTTTCATTGTATTAATAACAGTTTTTAATTTAGGTACAAAACCGGCAATATTTTTGGTGGGGTGGAGTGGGCAGTTTAAGTCATTACCATCAGCCCCTAAGTACTTTATTTTATCAACCCTAAACAATTAAAAAGTAAAGTTGACCTCAGTGAGATTTGAACACACAATGTAAAGTGTCACAATAAAATGCTACAGGGCCTCCCAACAATCTAAACTCAGTGTTTCTCAACCATATAAGATTTTGTTGTTAATCTTTATCTGCAATAAATTGTT